>NC_080744.1:35512786-35607786 GCF_020826845.1 Diceros bicornis minor | reverse complement strand
AATTCGCACTAAAATTCACAGCTCCTGACGAGGAAATGGGAAAAAGAAATTTCCTTACACATTTTCTTTTCATTTCATGTGCAGATTATACATATTCTGCTTCCATTAACAAGAAAGAGATTGTACTTTATGCAGCTCTATATTTAAGGGCAAAAGACCAAAAAGATGACAAGAGTGACCTCTCTCTTGTCTTATGATCACTGCCAGTTTGACATGACACTAATTAGACTGCCTTAATCTAAACCCAGTTAGTTCTGCATGCTTGCAGCAAAACCATTGTAAACCCTAATGTAAATTGCCTTAGGCCTTTGTCTTCTTAAATCCCGCCTCCCTCCATCCACCCAGCCCCCCATCTTTACATACCCACATGTATACATATGAGGAACCAGATCTGTAATAATCCTATCCCATTAATCTTAACAAATAAGCCCACAAGTGTCCTCTTAATATTCCTCTTCAGTAAATGTCACCAATTTCCACTACGTAATGCTGTCTGGTATGACTTGCTGGACATGGTGGGAAGTTTCCTTTCATTGTAAAAGCCTTGAAGGGAATAAAGGTCTGAAAAGCGCAAGGGAGATTTTTAAAGTACATGATGATGCTAGAGCTGTGAAATATGTTTAAGTGAACGGAATAGACTTCTCCTCTAAAAAAAAAAAGGAAAGAAAAAGAAAGAAAGAAGATACTTTCTTGACCAGCTGATTAAAAAAGGAGTCAGTTAATTCAGCAAGAGGTCATACGATATCGGAAGGGGTCTGGAAGGAGAATCAGTAAGTCAACTCTCTCTTAAACACCCAAGGGAACTCTGAGCACAAAGAAAATGTAAGGAAGGAGAAGAAAAGATGAACGAGCTGAGACCTATTTAACAAATACTAACTTTAAATACGTATAATCATACATGAACCTCTTCAATGAAGACACTGATGTACAGCCAAACCATTATTTATCATATGAAGTGTTATGCAGTAAATGCAAGCCACAGGAGCCTTGGGGCCATACGGTGGGTCTCCCCAACAGAGGAAGCTATAGCTGGATGTGCATGTCTGCATTCCAGAGCTCTTCTTGCTTCTTGCAGACCAAGGCAAATCCTCAAGGAAGCAGCAGCTGTATCATAAGGACGTACTAATTCCCTAAATAGTACGTGGTCAGAGATACATGCTAATGAGATGGTATTTCCATTCCTTTCTATACTGTGTAAAATGTAAATGCGCACTTGAAGATAAAGCTGGGAAATGGGCTTCTTCCCATTAACACCTGTGATGTTTTGTGTGTGGGTGACACTTCTGACATCCTCTATGCAGCTGGCAGTACAGCCAGAAATCCCACTCACAGCACTGACCAGGGACTGCACAGATTCTCAAGACTTCCCACATCCTTTTTGTAACAATCTCATAGTCACTTCATAATAGTGCCTACCATGTATTGAACACCCACACTATACTGGAGTTGTGAGCTAGGGCTTCATGAACATTGTCTCCTTTTAGCCTGACCACAATCGTTCAACAAATGTATTATTTTCCCATTTTATAGAGACTGAAATTGAGGTTCAGAGAGTCTAAGTAGCTTGCATAGGGTCAAACATCCTGTATGGACAGTGCTAGGATCAAACCCGCATGGTTAGACTTCAAAGCTACTTACTATGCAAATAGAGATACGTGTAGAAAAAGGGATGCATAACACAATAGGGAGTGATAGGGAGTGCGGTTAACTGAAGACATCATGGTCATCTGAAGGCTAAATAAAATACGTCTACGCGTCAATTATGCCTGCAATCTGCAACCTGGATAGTGTTATACTGCCTCTGCTTTAGGAGTCTTGCAAATAGCCACTCTCCAGTAGCAAAGTTACAACCCAAAAAACACCAATGGGAAAAAATATGGGTTTCATTTATTTTCTACCCTGCATCTCCACATGAATATCATGATCAGGGAAAGAGACAATTGTGTAGAGGTCACTCAACACAGCCACCTTAGGTCAGAATCTAAGTTGATCTCTTACAGTTATTATTTTGTGGTTAACAAACGCCAGCAGTTGTTTGTGAATTTCAGGCAGCAATGTCTTTCTCTCTCTTGGTTTGTGTACAGATTTTCTTGGTTGAATAATGGAAAAGTCACTGCTAATGAATATTAAAAGCCTGTAATTTAGTCAAAAACAATGTTGTCCACACTTTTTTCCTGAGTAATTTCAGTAGTATTTTTTTTTCCCCTAAATCAAGCATAAATGGTAGATAATGTTCCTCTGAATGGGGCCCTTAGGCTTTCTTAGCTGAGGCTTGTTTAGCTTGCCAAGTTTAAATATTTTCTGAACTGATCCCAGAACTGAGAAGCCTTCATCACAGCACAGCATTAAAAATGATGGATGTGATACATATTTAATACAATAAAATGGCCATTTATATGCCCATACTAGACACAGGGGAAATCCTCACAGGAAAGATTTCTAAAATCAAAAGGGGCCTATTCTCTAATCGATGTGAGGGAATTTACGGAGATAGCTCCCATTAATGCTAATGGGTGTTATGAGCTTATATCCTCCATGCACCATTGGAAAGATACACTCAGTACCACTCGAAAGGAAGCTGTTGCACTGATGAAATTCCATAAGAGTGTTCTGGGAGAAGGAAAATTTGAAGAAGAGCTAAAACAGTAATAAAGCTGCAGCCATAGTTTGCTTCATGAAGACACTGCTTTCCCCTGTTCAGAGAGGCTGGGTTCAGGGCAACTGTCACCAGGAGAGGTCTTGGTGAAGTATGGGTCATGGTGAAGTGTGGTTGTCATGTTCAGATGCATAAGCTGTATTTTATGCTGCTTTTAATTCTTAAGTACAATGCTTGGTTAGGTGTTCAGGTGGATTTGGGGAAGTGAGTGATGCTGGAAATAACTGTAACAAGTAAAGTCTGAATCACGTGATAGCATTTGCTTCTTCTTACTCCAGGGAGAGAAAAATACCTGACTGTGTAGACCTGGCTCCCCCTGCCCCAACCTCCAGGAAAAAGAGAGACGGTTCCTCTGGCTTGCTTAACTAAGATGCATTTAGGACCCTTATCTCTGAGGCTAATCTGTTAGTAATTTTTATTATGCATTATGTGACAAATCTGAGGGAGGATGTCCTCTTGTCTGGGTTGATTTCACCAAAGTGGACTAAAAAGAATGGTTATCGAGCAGTTGGACCTATATTCCTCTTAGATATATTTTGCAGCCACTGAAAGTGGTGCATTTACTAGAAACACAGCACTTCAATGTAATACTTCAATGCAGAGAAACTCACAGTTATTCACATACAGAATTTCGTATTTAAAACAGCTGTCTTTCCCTAATTTCGCAGCAGAGAAAAACTGAAACAGCAAGGGACTAGATCAAAAACCGCTGGGAGAATGAGTAGAATGGCTAATTATACGACTCTCCATTCGAGTGTTCTCCTCTTCTGAACACTCATAGTGTTTCCTCTCTGGCTTTCTTGTGGCACTAATCACACATTATATTGTATTATAATTATCTATGTGCTTGTCTCAGATGCCCTAAACCACAAATTCTTGAGGTCAGGATCCATCTCTGATTCACCCCCATGTTGTCAAACTCACAGTGGGTGAGTTTCCATCTCTCATTTTTAGTGCATGCCCAATGCTCTATTCCTACGGCATTCTTTCCAGAATACATGTAAACTTCTTTGAGGAAAAAGGGCAGAAAGAGTTCGAGAAGTATGAGGGTGTCCTCTGAGCCTTTGAGAAGAAGTGGAGATGAACTGCCTGAGTCTGTGTTGGGCTCTTACAGGGTGGACAGCTCTGCAGAACCTTTCTCCCTCACTCTCAAGATGGGCTGGGTGCCCCATCTATAATCTTTCATGACTGCAAGAGACCACACTGTTCATACATTAAAATGCCACCTAACAGTATTCTCTACTATTGAGATTTTTAAAAATTACGTTTATTTTTACTTTGGGTAGCCCCATACACTTGGTGTTTCAAGAGGGGAATTAGGTCCAAAGCAAAAAGGAACAAATGGCTTCACTCATTTCTTTTGTATATTTCTTCATAAAAGTCTTAGGAAACTTAACTGAAATGACCATACCTGAATTCTAGAAACAAAGTCTAAAATAATATAGCTGACTATATGATACTTGAAATCTTGAAACTTAAGGGAAATTCTTAAGTCTCGTAAGTATTGACATAAACCAAGAAAACTACATTTAAGAATAAGTCACTTGAAGGTAGAGACCTGGCCATATACTGTTCCTGTTACAAAGGCTGGCGGGCGTTGTGCTGGAAACTGATGGGGCTCAAATATTATTTTAATCATCACCAAAATGGCTGATCAATTTAGTCAATTTCATAAATAAAAGTGAGCCATCCCAGCTTCTAGGTGCCAAGTAGGCAAAATAACTGATTAATCTTCTATACATCCACTTTTTATCCCTTAGTCCTAGCATCATAGAGTCACATACATTTTCATTTATATATTTCTCAAATGAGAAATAAAGTCCTTAAAAATTCGAGCAATGCCCTTTTAGTTTATTTACACTGTTTTATTTCAGCAATTGAATAATTTTAAAGCATATCAAATAATTTTACAATTAATCAGGATACAAAACAAAAAAAGTTAGTTTTATTTTTTGCTCCTGAACACATCTTTTCTACAGAAGTCCTCCACTGACCTCCACCACTATTTCTACTGGTGGTTGTAAGTTTGGCCTGATAAATAGTTCAGTGGCATGCAGGAGAGACATAGAGTTAAAATGAAAATTAAGCACTTTATTGACTAAAAGAATTAATATCCCAACAAAAAAATAAAATCCATATGTACTTTCTTGCTGAGGAAAAATGATGTGCAGACAACACAGACTATTGATTTGAACCAACTGAAGTTAAAGCAGACTATTTATTGGGCATTGCAGTATTTAAGTGCCCTAAATTTCACTTAGTACCACTAGCTGCTAGCGCTGCAGAATTCTAGAATTGCACCCTGCAGTTTGTACTAATTGGTGGGAAATGTAGGCCTGATGTCAAAGACAACTATAATTGTCTGATGAAAATAACTTGCTTTTGACACCAGTATATGTTGCACCCCGTATATCACATCTTCCTTGCATAAGGAGGTGTTGTTTCATACAGCCAAGGTAATTATAATTGGCTTTAATGTATCTGAAATAACTACGTATAAAAGAGCGTTGTAAGAAAGAAGAGGCTTACAATGACCTGGTAGCATTTATGACAAAATGGTTGCTCAAGGAATCAAAAAAAAAAAACAGAAGCCCAGCTAAAAAAGCATAGGCTTATATTACGCATATTTTAGAACGTTAGAAATCTGCGATTTAGAGACGATCCTATTTTGACCATAATGCATTTTGTCATGTGAAGATGAAATGTGGGGGACGTTTACATTTCTCCAACTCACTGAGCCTCCACCTCAGGACTTGCATCTTTTTTTTCTCACATGAATAGACATCTTTTTAAACATTGTATTCATGTCTGTCCCTCTTGACAGCAAATAAAATTTAATAAATAAAATTCCGTATGATAAATATGTTAGATTTAAGGAGCAGCTTTGATAAAGTGTGGACGTTTTCAAAAATGATTTGTGAAAAACAAATAAATTTAACAGGGCTAATGCGTTACCAGCTCCAAATATATTATCGATGATGCGCAGAAGTATAATGACCCAAAAGAGCATTTGCATGGGTTTTCACGCTGCTTAAATTACTGCCAGAGAGGAAAAAAAAATCCTCCAGAAGTTGGACCCATTGCCTCTGTAGATCAACATCTGACTGTAGCAACATCTTGGCTTGTCACTAAATTTCAAATCCACAGCAGCCGCCGATAACTTATAACAAGGGAGTATTTCACTTCACAAGCATCAAATTCTGTGGCACATTTTTATAATGTGCAGTCTTCCCTCTTTAACCCCTAGTCTAACCTTCTGCCAGGTTTTGAGCCTCCTGACCCACTATCTTTCTAGCTGGCCAAACGCACTCCATTTCCTCGGAATCTTCTCTCTTACACGAATATTCACAGATGGATTTAGAAAGAAGTGCTGACCCGTCCTCATCTCTCTGCTCATCCGTTTTACAGCGCTCTTTATACTACACGCCAAAGATATTTCACATCCCCTCATTCCCCCATGCAGGATGGTGATGTTAACGTTTACTTGGTGTTAAAAGAAGCCAAGCAATATGCTAAATGCTTTACAGGCATTATTTCATTGACTCCTCATATCAATTTTGTCAAATAGCTGCTGTTAGTTATCTCCATTTTAGAGATGAGGAGGCTGAGTTTTGATGTCAATGCCTGTGCTCTTAACAACGTAGTAATACCACCTATGCTTTATGAAACTGATGTGTTTATGCCACATATTTTTCACATTCATTATGTTTACCTAACAAGAATGAACATCATACAGCCTCTATCACATAAAATACAATGACCTTTTGATAATGACAACCAGAATATACAATGTCTAATATTTAAAAGCTTCACATTTTCATAATTTTTTGGTATTTTTGGAATAATACAATAATTATGCTGGGGAATTGGTATGTCAATATCCTGACGAAATCATAGCAAATTCTCTACCAAGATGCTGTAGTAAGTCTTGAATTAATAAAATAACAATTTACAAACAAGATGCATCTATAGTGATAAAAATAAGGTACAAAAAACGGGGAGATCCCTTGAAAACATCCTACAAATTATAAAATGGTCTCGTTTTGTCAATTATGTGTATAATGTTTAAAAAGTCCAAACTTTTCTTTTTGTATATAAGACAAACCACACATTCGTACAGTTCTTTTTATTAAAGTGTGTATGTGTGTGTATTTCTCCATATTTTGAAAAATACTATGAAAGGGGTTTTTGAGTACATCCTATTGTTTTTTTTTAACATGTTCGATTTCTCTTTTTAGCAATAGTATAATTTCTAAATGAAAAGTAACTTTTAATGCTGAATTAGAGGAGAATTAAGAAAATTAAAGAGAGTAATTACTGGCAGTCTCTCCAAAGGCACTAGGTCAGAGCCCCTGCATAGTAGGACCACCCAGTTGACTTCACAACGGAGTTGTGTTTATTAAAGAAAATGCCCTGAATTTTTATGGGGCATTTGAATCAACAAAAGCATTCTAGTGCATCATACCACCATTTAGTGGAGGCTTACTTTGTTTCAGACATTGTAATGGATATGATATATGGATGATAGAGATAGAGATAGATTCTCTCTGTATAATGATAACACAGAAATATTAATAGAAATAGTAGCCAGAATGTATTGAGCATTTCCTATTTCACACGCATTATGATAAGTTATTTGTTCATTAATACATATTTATTGAGACAAATCTGGTTCTAGATTGCAAGTAGGATAGAGAAATGAATAGAATAGACAGGAGCTAAACAAGGGTTTATTGTTAGTCTCTGTTTTGCAGATAAGAAAATTGAGCCACAGAATTATTTAAGAAACTTATCCGGCAACATAAGGCAAGGAAGTAATGAAGCTGAGATTTGACTTCTACATGTATTAACTTTAAAAGTTTTGTTCTTACTCCCCCACAACATGCTGCCATGCTGTGTACAGTTTGGGCTTACTACTGTTGTAGTCATGGAGGACTTTTCATACTGTTTGAATATGAGAAACTTAAGATCAGTACTTGCCTATACTTAACTCCTGCTATAAATTCTTATAAAATAAACTTTCAGGGGGTTACCAAAAAGGACTATTTTAATCTTTAAATCAAAGATTAAAAATCTGAAAAAATTATATGCTACTGGGTGGTGAAATTTAGAACCACCATTCCTTCATGATAGATCTCTTTAGTGCAGCTTCCATTCATAGATTTACACGAAAGGCTGCCATTGTGAGGTAAGAATGTGAGTAAGAATAGACATCTTAGTTCCAAGCCATAGTTATGATATGAACTAGCTATTTTAATTTTTCAACAAATTTAATGAGTACCCATTAAACATCAGGCACTGAAATGAGTGCTGGGGAGACAATGGTGGAAAAGAAATATCCCTGACTTTATGTAGCATACAATCTAATCAAAGCAATAGACATTACACACACAGTCGAAAAACGAGAATGGTGAAGAATAAGAATAGGGTGTTTTAAAGAAAGATTAACTTGAGGGAGTCATTGGGGAAACCAAATTTAGACCGAGGCTTCAGGGGAAGGCCACTAGGAGGAAGGGAATGTTAAGCTGAATCCTAAGGGACAAGTAGGATTGGCACAGGTGAAGAGTGGCAGGAAGAGCCTGCGAGGAGGACCCATTCGAAGACTCAGGACTGGGAAATAGCTAAGCATGTATTAGAAACAGAGATAAGGCCAGTGTGATGACAGTCAGACCAGTGAGTTGGGAGTGGGATGAGAGGCAATTGACGCTGTAGAGCTACTTGGAACCAAATCATGAAGGCCTTGTTGACAATGTTGGCAGTTGGAAGACAAGCCAGTTTTGTGAGGCCTTTTAGTTCCTATCATCAGTAAAGTGAGGAAGTGAAGTTGGATGGTATGTGAGATCCCTTCCAACCACTATATTTCATAGGCCTACATTATCCAACTAAGTTCAACTCTATGTGATCAACTATACTATGCCAAGTCCTGTGCTGGGGATACAAAGATGCGTATTACAAATTGATTATCCCTGTAGTCTATTTCTAAAGTGCCTGGAGTCCAATGAGGAAAAAGGATATAAGAATGGGTAGCTATAATACAACGTAAAAAATGGTATCCCAGAGGAATGCATGTTGCATAAGAGCATAGTAAAAGAATGACTTGTATTATTTAGATCATTTACTTGTAAAATCTTACATGGAAGAATTGCGTTTTAGGATTTCATAAGATTAGCATAGCTTGACTAACAAGATCTCCATGAAGTCTCCAGGGAACATCAGTTTGTCTTGGTGCTTAGCATTCCTATCCAAGCATTTGGGTCTAATCATTGCCATCAGAAGCCGCTTGCTAAAGTATAAATATAACACACGGATGCAGTAAACATTAACTTAGAAAAATTGTTTCAATTTGTGAGTCAACTCAAATCATTTAGAAGTAGCTCCTTAGAATTTTACTTCAAAAAGTCATCTGAGACTTTATGCAAACTCGACAGAAGGAAGGGTACGGATCAATTCTCATGTTTAGATGGGTAGGGATGGAGAGCACCACATATTTGCCAACTCTGCTTTAACTCACTATTTAGTTTGGCATGTGGCATTGTTATCCCTGGGTGCATGAACCTGTAGGCTTTACTCACAGTTAAGTTCTGCACAGGTTTTTACTTTTTTTTTTTTTTTTTTTTTTTTGTGAGGAGATCAGCCCTGTGCTAACATCCGCCAATCCTCCTCTTTTTTTGCTGAGGAAGACGGCCCTGGGCTAACATCTGTGCCCATCTTCCTCCACTTTATATGGGACGCCGCCACAACATGGCTTGCCAAGCAGTGCGTCGGTGCGCGCCCGGGATCCGAACCGGCAAACCCCGGGCCGCCGCAGCGGAGCGCGCGCACCCAACCGCTTGCGCCACCGGGCCGGCCCCCAGGTTTTTACTTTTCACTTGTATAATTAAATTCTGCAAGAGAAGAGGCCTTGAAAGAATGAAAGACAGGGCAGATTTGTGCTGTTCGAGTGCCAGGGAAAACCCAGACCTCCACTGGATGCCATGGTGGAGGCCTCGGGCAACCAGAGTTCTGCTACACATGGGATGTGTGAGGTTGAGAAGGATGAGGAAATGGTGTGTAGGAAACTTCAAAATCACGCTTTGCCTTCTGCATCACCATCTGCCAAAGTTGTACATGTAGAATAATAGTTTGTGCTGCCTAAAGTGAAATGAAGGTAAGGATTCCTAGTAGTACCATGAATAAAGTCACCATTGACCTTACAGACAATTTCGTTCTGATTCCATTCTTGCATGCTGTGCAGAAAGCACCTAAAAGCAGATGTTGAGGTAAGCGAGCCTGAGAAAAAGGGGCCAAAGCGAGTGATGCCAGGAAGCCCAGAGCAGTGTTTCTAGAATCTCATCGCTTCAATAAGAGAGGAGCTGTCCTAGGAATAACTGATATGTTCTGACACTTTTCCCCTGTTGCACATGTTAATTTTGCATGTGATATTGTTTTGCACAAAATAATTACATTTGATTGATAACTTTCATGCCACATTTCAATTTAATTGGAAACAGCCCAATATTCTCTCTTAAAAGAGGAAAAAGAATGCAGAAAATGTACAAGAGGAAAATATTCTTTCTTTCTCTTTGTAGTTTTCAGCCAGATTAGCATGCTTATAAAAGATCCCACTTCTTTTTAAGTGCTATATCCTTATATAGATAAATATTTTTTATCAAATAATAACTTACTACAGGCTTAAGGAAGAACAACTTTCATCAGTTTATATTATGATAAAATTCTATTTTCTAACGTAATATTAAACATAATTATGGATTTTTGTAAACAAAATATTATTCTCAGTGAAATAAATCTTCATAATTGGTAATATTAGTGAAGATTGAAAAAATAAAGTTGCTTGTGCTTTTAGAGCAATTTGAAAGTCTGTTTCATTTTGAAAAATAACATAACTATCTTCATTCATACTTAATTACCCTTAATTTGCTCAAATATTTTCTGCAAAAAATAACAATACAGGAGCATAAACAGCCTCATGTTCATATTCATAAGGTCATATTATAAGAAATTATTTTCTGCTTTATTGCAGATAAAACAATTAATAATATTAAAAGTATTCCAACAATCTCTCCGAAACAGAGTCACAGGAGCTTCACTTCCTGCAAACTTATTATGCAAATAGTTAAAATATTGAAATGAACCTAAGAATTGATACTCTAATAGATCAGTCCTGTTATAATTTGTTGACCATGAGTAATCTGAGAGAAAGTGAAAGCAGCTGTAGAAGAAAACTTAATAGAAAAATTACGCCTACAGAGCATTTAAATGTAGGTGCTGAATAAATTATCTATACATTAAAGATTCATATGTTTTAAAGAAATGATGAAAAATTTGAAAAAAATCTGAGAAAATTTAACAAAAAGCAATAGAATTCTAAATGTGATCAAAACTACAGGAGAACTCTATTAAGTGTATAACCTTGTTGCACAGAAATTACTCTTTTCAGAGCCTGTTCTTTTATTGGATTGCTCTGCCGTTTTATGGAATATATTTTAATGTTGTACAAAGAAAATGAATTTCACGGATTTGATTTAACAGTTCAGTTTCTCCATGTTACTATCTCGTGCTACGTAGGAAGTTTGCTCTTTTATTCAGTTATCTACTCCATTATAGGTTTGACAAGGTTTCAGTGTGCGTGGGGGCAGGGGTACAGCTTAGGGTACAAATCATGTATTATTCAAGGAAAGTCTATCATTTTATCAGGAATGTTCAGCGCATGCTCCCTAAAGCCACATCTGATCGATAATAAGTTAGATTCAGCAAATCATTTGACCTACACTCTGACAAATGACTAGATTAGGAAGCTTTCCAGGGCTTGTGGAATATTGCAGACTAGACTAGAGAGCTGATTTGTGGAAACTATCTTCTACTTTTTAAATTATCTTCATTGATTTTGATTCTTTTGAAATGTGGTTTATTTTGAAGCAAACTTAATTGTGGGGTACATACAGTTACTGGAAAGGAGCTTTTTAAACAGTAAAAACAAAGCGATGATATAGATACATTGATAGGAGAAGACATTATTCTAAATTTTAGGAATTCAAAGCTTTCTGATTATAGTGGCCGTTATTATTATTATTATTATTATTATTTTAGAGGAGGGCATGATAATATAAGGCCACTGAATTCAAAAGAGAGCAAATGATTTGCCTTACTCCTATAACCGTGGGGCAAGTTTACACCAGCAAAATTTAGTCTAAATAAAGTAGATTTTGATACTGAATAATCTGTTTTTCTGTAGCCCTCTTCTTATCTTGATTTTCATTGGAAAGAAGACCAAAGTCAAGAATTAATGGAAAAAATAGGCAAAGGCAACTGGCAGTTTGTCTCTGTGTCCATTTGCAGTTTTACCTCACTTTCTGGAATTCACCTTTTAATAATTTTATTTACTTATTTTTCCCCCCAAAGCCCCAGTAGATAGTTGTATGGTCATAGCTGCACATCCTTCTAGTTGCTGTGTGTGGGACGTGGCGTCAGCATGGTCAGAGAAGCGGTGCGTTGGTGCGCGCCCGGAATCCGAACCCGGGGCGCCAGCAGCGGAGCGCGCGCACTCAACCACTAAGACACGAGGCTGGCCCTGGAATTCACCTTTTAAAATGATACTGCCCTTCCACCTCAACCATGTCCCTAATAATGTCTATATTCAACTGTATCATCCTTTAGGAAAACTTAAATGTCCCAAACACACAAATAAAAGTACTGTATCAAATGCTGAATTTAGTGAACCAGAAGAGATCCTACAGACCATCGAATCTGAAACCCTCATTTTACCCAGGACGAAACCAAGGCTCAGAAATTAGTGAACTTACCCAGGTCACTGAGCCAGCTAATAGCAAAATCAAGATCAAATCCAAGCTCCCTGAATTTCCATACACTCCACCACGTTGCGTTCCATTTTGGAAAGTCATCAGGAAGAGATATCTGCATGACAATGAGACTAGAGGATTACTTTAAAGACATTGATTTACAATATAGATCTAGTTAGAGTTTAGAAAAAGATGTATTAGAAAAGAAAAAGTTCACAAACTTTTACAGTTTTTTTCGGTTAATCCTCACCATTCTCTCACAGAGACAGGTGAACAACAAGACTAAATTTTCTTTCCTGCATTGAAAATGATTTATAAGCTGTCTGACAGGAAGAGTATCAATAATAATCTAAGGATTGTCCTATATATTTAAAAAATCAATCTAATTAGTCAATTCAGGAAATATTTGTTAAAAATATGATTTTGTTAGTACAAAACTTTGGATAGCAATTACGCTCTACATCAACCTGGAATACTTTTAACTGTGTCAATAATATCACTGCACAGACGAGGCATTTGATAGACAAAAGGAAAAATGATTTTCCTAATTACATGGAACGTATAAAGCAGAGCTGAAACCAAATCATTTATCTTCAAATCCATAAGCTGGTGGGGGGATAGTATGGAAAAATGGATACCCTCGTCAACTAAATCTGGCCTTAAGTAGACACTTAACAGTGATTTAAAAATTCTGCCTGCAGAATCATGAGCAGGACCCATGTAAGGCATATTAGGAGGCAGGAAATATTGAGAAAAGCTATTGGTGATAATGATAGTAAAGAAGTTTTAATTATAAGCAGACATTTTAAAATAGAAAATATATTTGACATGCAAGAAATTTTCAAAAGCAGGAAAAACACAGGGACAAAAAAATGGAAAGCTTTGCTTGTTCACATGTGACTAATTGTTAAGGGCAATCATCTAATTATTTAAAGTTCAAATTAATTACACTTGGCTTCTGGGAAAAGCAAGGGTGGTTCAGTTTTGGATGTTAACAGGTTAACATGTATGAGATTAGTTTATTCATTTGGGGCCTTATGTCTGTGGTTACACTAAGTAACATTACTGTTGGTGAAACGATTGATTCAAGTTTTTATCAGACAACAGTGCATCTCATATAATTTTAGTTTTATTATTTTTACTTATGCAACTGTATTGAAACCCGGAGAAAACAAAGAAGTTATTTCAGGCATGAAGCAGGCATTTTAAGATTTTTGAAGAAGGACATAAAAAGGAGACTGTGTTTCTGTTCCATGCATTTCAAAGCTGCCACTACAGTATTCTGAATTGTCTTGTAATTAATTTTCTCTGTTGCATATTATTCTGAGACTAGTCATTTGGAGAAAATATGTAGAACTCCTTGTCTTGCCTTTCTGAATCTATTTTTCACAGTTGCAAAGTACTGGTCAAACAAATTAAATTACTGCAGCAGTATGTAACTAATTTTATGTAAATTAAGGTGTTAATGTTCTGAATCACATTCCTGAAAATGGTCTGTTTTCTCTTGCAGCTTTTCTTCATTAATGATGCTATGAATAGTCAAATCGAAAAATTAACTCCAAGACTAAGTGGATAAATTGTCACCCTTTGACCCCTTGAAGAATTAAATCTAAATATAGTTTTATGGTCAGCTCAGTCTATACTTGTCAGTAGCCCAACAAAATAATTTTAAACTTAATGCAACTAGGGGTGAGATGATGTGAAATAAATTCCATCTTGTTGATACAAAGGGAGTTGTTTTAGAGCTAATGGTCAAATTGTGTGATGCAGAATTAGTGCCAAGCTTGGACCTTTATGGGCATTCTTTCTGCTCCCAATTAAAGGCACCATCTTACTCCAACATCTATTCTCTGTTTGAACTTTGCAATCTCCACCTTAAGAATGACCCATATAAAATCACAGAATATCAGTTGAATAAAATATTTATAATTGGAAATACCTAAGAGAAATTGAAGTCAGAAATTAAGAGTAAATTCATCATCTATTGAAATACTTTCCAAAGCATGTGAAAAAAAAATCAAGGAGTTTTCTAATTACTTGGCAAACTCACATAACCCATTGATTGAATTAAAATTGTTTAGTAGATGCAAACACTTAAATTATTTATCTGGTGGGATTTTTATCTAGGATAATAAATGTTCATTTACTTCCTGAAGTGCAGTGCATATAAATAACAATGCAGCACAGAGTTCCAGAAAGGTAACCAGATCATAAGTATTGTTTCTGTGATAAACAGCAGTTTGAATTTCACAAGAAATGACTTTTCCAAATAAGTCACCAGAGTTGGGACCAAAGTACTACCTTCCTAGGGGCCAAAAGACATTTTTTAATTTAAAAATATCAAAAATATTTTTATGTCTGTTTGCAAAATATTTCCTAATAAACTTTTTGTCATCTTTTTAAAATCTTCCAACAAACAAGTGATCTGTAGATAACTTATGCCTACCTAATCATGCTTTCTGATAAAATGAAAAACACTCTTATTTTCTACTCTTATTTTGATCCTTAAATCCATTCCTAAACTTACAAATTTAATAAATGGAATAACAAACAGCATACTACCAATTTTAAAGAAGCCCCTCAAAAACAAAACACTGGGACTTTTTTAACCAGTTAATGTGATGAGTTCCAAACTGTGACTGTACTCAGACGTTGATAGCAAATGTGCTTCCTACCATTAACAAACAGATATCCATGTTATGTAACTGGCCAGATCAAAAGGAAGCAGAAGAATTAGAATGAATGGGGAGATACTGAAGGGAGAACAACAGGGATGTCTACAAACCAGGCTGCTCTGGTCATTTTACATTTAATATAGTCTAAAGAGCCGGCCCCTGCTTGTCACCTGAGCCCAGGATAGATCCAATTTAAGGAAAGAGGTAAAAGGAACCACTAGGCCAACTTTATTGGGAATCCATAGAGTAATGCCTTTGAGAGGAGAAAGCATGGGAGCTGTCAGAATTAAAAGGGAAACTATGTGGAATCAAGGTTGTATTATTATTGTTCAGCTAAGTAACTCATGCCTATTTAATAACCTATGAATATCAGCATGTGTTATTCCATACACTCAATTGAAAACAAAAATAATTAACATCCTCCAATGAAATAAATCACAATGAATTTTCCAACTTCCTATTAGTTTATTACCAAATTCCTAGAATTTTTTCAAAGCCAGCTGCACTGGGGCTGGAGGGACATCAGAGGAACTCACCAGTGGAGCTACAGGGAGAGGCAGTCAGCTCCTGGCTCACAAACTAGGCCTGGGTTCTGACTGTAAATCTCCAAGCACTTTTCGTATGTTAAGCATAATACCCTCTGAGAGTGGCTGCTTGAGGATTCTTTTTTTCTTTAAATATATTGAGTTCTTATGAAATCAATAATGTCTTTCCAGCACTCAGTATTAATAATACTTTATACTTTCATAACACCTTTTTTTCCCTACTGCATCCAAAATACATTAATTGATCCTCTGACTCCTGGGTAGTAGATATAATTATATACCTTTACATGCCCCACATACCTAGCATAGTGCCTTGATTAGAAACATCTTTTTCTAGTGGAAAAGACACTGGCACAAAATCAAAAGAGGCCATATCAAGTCCTAGCACCAAGCCATACTGGTGTAACTTTGGGCAAATCATTTAACCTCCATGAGCCTGCTTACCTATCTTAGAGCTCTGAGAAATAAAATGAAAAATAAATATGAAAGTATTTTTCAATTATTAACGAATTAATTAATAAATTTAATTCATTTATCTATTCAAAAAGTGTTGTAGCACTACTGTGTGCCAGCCATGTGCTAGGTACTGGGAATACATCATAAACAAGTGTTGGCCCCTCTTTCCAAGGAACTCATGATCCAGCTGAACAAATAGAAATCACACAAGTGTTAATATGCGCAATGATGGTTATGAAAGGAACGGCCAAAGTATGTAAGCTTGCCCTATGTGGTCAGAGAACAGGCTCAACAAAGGCAAAAATCGGCTTATGGTGGCTATTCAATACATGTGAATAAATAAACGATAAGGCTAGGTCAAGATAAAGACATGTTACTTTTTCTAACGCCAAGCAGAAATGTATTGAAAGAACTAAGAAGAGAACCGGAAATTTAAATTCTTTGCCTGATGTTTTTGTCCAATAGGTTATACATTTGATAAACTAGTGGGTAGAAACAAAGAAGGAGATACCTGTTCATAATGTTGCTCATGGGTGACATCTACTTTCAAAGGAGATGGTTAATCACATTATATTGGAGCATTGTTGTAATGCTCCAGATCAGTGCCCTTGGACTGCCTTTGTAGTAAGATTCTCTTCTAAGATCTATTTAGTACCTCAGTTAAAGTAAGCACTCTACTTTAAATGGAGACGTAATCTATCCTGAAAACTTCGTTGTAATATACTTCATTGCAGCAAAGTCAAAATATATTAATTGAACAAAAAATCGTAGCAGCTTAATAGAAGTGTTAAGATGAAAGAGAAAAGAGGAAATCAAGGCTCACTGAGCCCCTCCTACGTCCCAGGCACTGTGCGGGTATGCTTTCACATATATTACTTGGCTTACTCCTGTTTAAAATGTTGTGAGTTTCTCAGAGAGGTGATTAAGGTTAGCATCAAGAGAGATGTCATGTTGATAGTATATACTCTTAATGTGAAGTCATGAGAATGGCACTTTACCTCTGTTGTGTTCCTTCTAAAAAACCATAATCATGAGAAAAACATGAGACAAATTTCAATAGAGAGGCATCCCACAAAATATCTGAGCAGTATATGTCAAAACTGTCAAGGTTATCAAAAACAAGGAAAATCTGAAAAACTGTCATGTCCAAAGGAGCCTAAGGAGACATGATGACTAGATGTAATGTGGTGTCCTGGATGGGATCCTGGGACAGAAGAACATTTGATTAAAACTAAGGAAATCTGAATGAAGTATGGACTCTAGTTAATAATAATGTATCAGTATTGGTTCATTAATTGTAACAAATCTACCACACTAAAATAAGTTGTTAATAATAGGGAAAATTGGGTTCAGGATATATAAGAACTCTCTGTACTTTCTTTGTAATTTCTCTATAAAACTAAAACTGTTCTAAAAAATAAAGTTTATTTTTATAAAAAATGTTTGTATGTTTCATTAATCTAATTTTACAAATAAGTAATTTGTCTAACATTACATAGCCAGTAAACCATGATTTGAACACACATCTTCCTAAATCAAAATCCCACCCTCTGGCCAAGGTACCATGCTACCTCTCCAAGGAACCTGGTTCTGGGCCAAAGAAGTGTCATTTACAACACCCTACATCATGTTTTATTATTTTCAAATTTCTAGCGCAAGAAAGTATGTAAAAATATTAGAGAAAGAATTCCTATAGCTGGTTAGCCAAATGTCATGCATCTCTATTCAAGAGTTTACTGGCCATTTCCTTGAAATAAAACCTATAATAAATCTTGTGTTTTGAGCTGATATTTAAACATACATGCACACACCCACACATCCCCACACAGTATGCACAAGCACATGCTCACACAAGAGAAATAGCTAGCTAAACACATGATTTTAAAGTATTGTTAGTTCCTGCAAAGTATTTTTTCCCCAACTAACATAGCAAGCAAGAAGGCACACTCATTCGCCAGGTTCTCCTTACTTTATATTGTTTGTACAGTCAAATAATATATAAGCTGCCTATTCTCTCATTGTTTCAGAAAGATATGTTCAAATTAATCAAAAGCCGCTATATACATACACCAATTTTTCATTTATTCATTCATTCATTTCCAAAAGAACCTAATACTATGCAATGTTCTCAAATAAATTTAAACATCATCATAGGCGATTCAGGTGGGGCTATAGGCCCAGGACTGTGCTATCCATGATGTAACAGGCCAGAAGAGGCATTTCAGCAAAGGAGACAGCATGAGGGAACACCCAGAAATACAGAGTGGAGGATCCGTGCCAGAATCAGCAACCAGTTGGTAGAGTATTTAAATGTTCAGATGTCTTAGAACCCTTAGAAAGCAAAGGTCATTCCAGACATTTTATAACCTAAATATTTCTGCTTCTTTAATGCAGGTAATATGTCTCATATTTTAAACTGATATGTATGTGTTTATTTAATAATCCTAAATTTCAGGGCATGTTTACCTTCTTCATGAAAATATCTGATAATTGTGGAAATACCAGTTGTTAACGAAATATATTGGTACTATCTATGAAATTGAGTTTAGTCAAAATGTTGTTAAGAGTTCATGCCCATGCTGACTAAGTCTAGGGAATTGGTAATTTTATCAACATTTTATTTTTTAATTGTGATGATGAATAATGAATTGTCAACCCTGGAAACTTTATAGTAGCTAAAGGGCCATCAATATTGCCGGATGCAAAGTTAAACCAACTTTTACAGATGAGAGATGCCTTTAGAATGGCTATGATGAAATGTATTCCACCAGATGAATTTCTGTGATATGATTGCAAAATGAACCTCTCTTTCTTTCGCTCTTTTTTTTAAACAGGCAAGGGAAGGGGCAGTCAGTCTGAGATTTACACCTGATTTGTGTTATAGTAATCTTTGAAATTAAGAAGTGTATCCTTGCATTTCATTAAATTCTGGCTAATGAGATAACTGTCTTCCCAAGGAGGGAATGATAAAGTACTCAGGCCATAAAGCATAAATTAATACTGCAAGGTTAAACACTGGAACTAACTCATGTTTCAACAAAAGCCCCTACCAGCAGTTAAATTAACTGACATAAATACCATAAAATCTGTCTTTATTTTAGTTTCAGATGATGCTTCTTTTTACACCCCTGCTTTCAGTTTGTATAACTCATTTTGCACATTATTGCATGCACCATTTGCCATTTAAAGAATCAGCTACAACGGGAAAAAGATTTAAGGAATCAAATACTCAGAGAGGAAAAGGAAGCTGGTGAATCTGGGGGATATCATATTGAAGATTGCTGGCCCCATTGAAAAATACAATAGACAACAGTAGTTCAAAGAAACAGTTAATTATGAGACAACCGGCCCAAAGAAATCTACTTTTTAAGCTTTTGATAGACATTTCAAAAAAAAATGCTAAAGAAAACCTGTGGTGATAATAGGTTTGATATATATTCTGGCAAAAATTATATCACATTAATGAGGTGGCTTAAAGGGCTCATGCATTTTGTAGGAGGCATTTCAATGTATTAGTATAATTAGCAGTGATGAGAAAACTGTTTGGAACTGAATTACCTCTCACGAGTTCATTTCAGCTATATGAAATTACACCATGCAAGAAGGAAAATTATGGAGCCATCCAGAGATAGTTCATGCCTGATTTGATCATAGCCACTAATTGGATGATCATTTTCGTAAAGCTTTTCAAATGGTTGACAGTTTCTGCCTCTCATTTTTTTTTTTAATGGACAAGCTCTTTATTTCTTGTACTAAGCAACCAAACATAGGTTTGTTAGAGATTTGGGTGTTTCTACAGGGACCTTACAGGTGTAATTGTCACAATCTGAGCAACCTTTGTCCCTTAATTAGCTGCTTTTGGGGAATCCCTAATGAGAGTTCCTGTTCTTGTTAACAATCTTAGAGAATACCTGATGAGTGAAGCTCTCCAAGCCTGATGTGTGTCAGCAGCCACCATATGACAGCAATTTAATGAAGTTAAAATCTGACCCAATGGGATGGATAGAGGATCATTTGGGTTGTACTGCTTTTGATTCCTCTGTGTGTGTGTGTGTGTGTGTGTGTGTGTGCTCGAATGCACAAACGCATGTTCGTGTGTGTGTGTTTGATACGAAGTGGGTGCTCTGGTGAAGAACAACAGAAAGGTGAAGGGTAGAGGGTACAAAAAGGAAGATTTATTAATGGATCTGCTTTACGAAATCTATTCATAAGACAGTCAATAGCCAATATCAGAAGAGAATTGAAATCACGGAATTACCTTTCTTTGTATAAATTGCTCCATGTGAACTGCATAATACAGCAAATTCTTACAATTTGAAGGATACCTAAACATCATGCTTGTTTTCTGCTTAACTTTTCATTTATCTTCTCCATACCTCCTACTTGAATTATCATTTCCATTTTAACCAGACAAGACTTCCAACTGAGATTCAATCATGTGGAGTTAAAATTTTTTAAAAATTATACTTGCCTCCAATAATATATGTGTCTTAGTAAATCAGAAAATAAGTCATTATGAAAACATGCCACTTGATTTGTTATTGAAAAGAAGGATACAATATTAGGTTAATGATTTTTCTATCTGTTTGGCAAGTTCTAATATTATCAGGAAGAGTCAACAGGGATACGAAATAGCCTTGGTTTTTTAAGTGTGTATGTGTTGTGTGCACATGCATGTACATGTATGCACTTGTTCAAGTTTTGAAGTGTTGTTCTTTGTCATGGCCAAATATTGCAAGTTCTACTTTCTCTGTTTGGAAGTTTCACCCTACCTGCAGTGAATAGATGTCACAGGACGCACGCTCATAAACACTGCTTTGGGCAATATTTGCTATAAATATTAGAATCATAAATCGAAAGGTGAAATATTGATAATCTCAAAGTTTTAATGAGTCCTCTGGCTCTCCCTTGGCCTTTCTGTGCCTCTGATTTACTTAGGAATACAGAGAAGTTGATAAATTTAGCCACTTAGGAAGTTGAAACCAAACATCTTTTTATTAGGCACAGAATATTTTATAAATATTCTTGCTGCACTCAGCATAATTTCAAGGCATCTGAAATTGAAATTTCAAGAAATCAGAACTTAGAGATATTGTCGTTCTTAGAGAAGTTAAATTATTTCAGAAAGCAAACATTTTCCTTAATAAGAAGTGAATCCCATTTTAACTTTTTTTTTCAGTGCTAGAAGGAGTCATAGAGATTGGTGAACAAAATGGTGGATTTAGATACAAGATATACAGGTATTTGCAATCTACAACCTGTTTGCCCACTTAACGTATGTTTGTTCAAATCACCAAAATATAAAATAACCAACAAATTTCTGAATGAAAATCTAAAGAACGTTTTTTTTTAATTTATCATTCTAATGGTTCTCCCTGAACCACTTTTTTGTTGGCTTTCTGGAAATTCTCCTTTCCTTAGCTTTTTACTGTACCAACTCCCCATAGATATCTATTCTACACTCTGGCTTATTTTCATTTTGACTTATTGCTTTCTTGAATTGGAATTTGGTTACCTCTGGTTTCTTGTGTTAGTTCCTCTCTTTCTTACATTTCTTTTTTTCTTTCTTGTATTGATGTCAATTTTCTGAGTTCTTGCCCTATACTTGATTGATAGTTCAGCTGGGTATGTAATTCTAGGTAGAAAATCATTTTCCCTCAGAACTTGAATGCAATGCTGAATTATCTTCTGCAATTCAATGTTGCTGATGAGAAGTCTGATGCTAATTTGATCCTTATTCCTTTATAAGTTACTGCTTTTTTCCCAAGAGTATAAGGATACTATGTTTTCTTAGGCTCTTAGATATTTGGGAATGTCTTTCTGTTACCACTACACATTAAAAGAAAGTTTGACTGGGTAAAATCTTTAGGATATAACATTTCTCACCCAAATCTGCATCTTTACTTTGCAGAGTAGAAATCTGATACTAGTCAGAATTATATTCTTTGGTATGGAATTTACTCGCCTTTACACTTGCAGTGTTTTTTTCTTTATCTTAGTATTCAAATACTTTTCAAGAAATATATTTAGATGTGGATGTTATTACATTGATTATTCCTGAGACATACGAGTTACTTATAGATGACCATATAAGTAATATACAGTCATGCATCGCTTAACGATGGGTATATGTTCTGAGAAATGCATCATTAGGCAATTTTGTTGTTGTGTGAACATCATAGAGTGTACTTACATAAACCCAGGAGGTATAGTCTACTACACAGCTAGGTTATATGGTACTAATCTTAGGGACCACTGTCATATCTGTGGTGTGTTGTTGACTGAAACATCATTATGTGGTGCATGACTGTCCTTAAATATATTTAACCACGGGAAATTTTTCTTCAATCATATCTTTGATTATTGTTGCTATTCTGATTGCTATACTTCCTCTTAAGGAACACCTGAGCACAGAACTCCCCTTTGCCTATCTCCCATGTGCATTATTTTCTTCCTTACTATTTTCATCTCTTTTTTCTTTTCTTATACATTTTGGGAGAGAATCTCAGAGTTTTCTTTTCCTTCATATTACTGAATTGAGCTTCCATAGCAATAATTCTTTATTATCTCTAGAATAGACTTGAATTTTTCTATGTTTTTTAATCTACTTAAGTCTTTTCACTCTTCTCACTTTTTATTTTACCTTGTTGTCTTTGTATAACAGATTCTTCCCTTCTTATGTCTCTCTGTTTCTGTTTTGTTGGGGCCAAGTATTTTTTAATCATGTTGAGAATGCCAAAAGTTTTTAAATACTTTCCTTGGTTTCCTGAAAACTAATATTTTCAGTACTCAATGATTTCTCCTCTTCACTGTTCTTTTCACAGTCTCCAGCCTGGATTTTTTTCATCAAATCAGTTGGAAACTACCTCAACTTTCCACTACCAAATATAAAAATGTCCCTGTATCTGCACCATTCTTTCCACATCACTACTATTAATTTTATGATGTGTCCATTTTCTTTTACAAGGTGAAACTCTCCACCTATGCTCCATATTCCATCTCCTCTCAGCCTCTCAGCAACTTGCATAACTGATTATGCTCCTTCTGTCTACTATGTCCTCAACAAATCCCCTACCTAGAGCTAACATCTCTCACATGTTGATACTTCTCTTCTTTCGCCTTCATGGACTTCTCTTTAGAAGCATTGTCTATCTTTCCAGTCTGCATTTCCTCACCTACCACTTTGTCCTTCTCAGGCTGGCTTCTGCCTCATAACTCCACCAAAATTTCTCTCTTCTAAGAGAATAACAACTTCCCTGCTTCTAATTCCAACGGTTATTTTTCACTCCACATTGCACTTGACTTCTCAGCAGAATTTGAAATACGATTGACTGCTCTTTCCTTCTTGCAATACTTTTTACCTGTCCCAGAGAATTTTCTGCCTATATTCTTCATCCTTTTGTCTATTTAGGCCCTTGGTATTTACATTATTGATTTCTATAAGCTTTATATAGTAAAGGTATTAGCATTTTGTCTGTGACAGGAGGCATTTTAGGAAAGGGATATAGCAGATCACTTAAGTCAATATAATATGGGTACTTATTTAACAAACTCAGAAGGAAGATAGTAAAGGAAAATTTTCAAGAAAATAACATTTTCCCATTTCAAAAATATATATTTCTCTGAACTTCATAGTCCTGTAAATTAAATCAAATGAATTATATACACAGACATTAATTTTAGTATTTCCTCTTGGGAAGAGAAACAGTTGTTTGGTAACTTATCATTTTATCATACTAATTATACTAGAAAAGTTCCCTGCTTAACCACATATCTTATTTATGGAAAAATAAGTGGAAAAAAATATGTGGCAAATGTAATCAATTGATGGGAAATATAAATAAATTTCCACATTTTAAATTTCCAATTGAACAATAATGAAATTATTGTTCAATTCTATGGACAGGAGTCAATACTGGAATAAAATCAAGGTTTTTAGGATAAATGAATAAGAGAGATTAATGTTGGGTAGACAATTGACAGTCTCTGTTTTAAGAGCTATATATGAAAACTGCTTATTCATTAGCACTGACCTCACATAGGTTGTGAAGTGAAGAAAGTTTGTGTTCAGGCCCTTGGACTCCCTCCCTACTCTGCAAAAACCAGCACCTTTTCTGTGGTTTCCAGTACTCTGGTTGCTCTCTACTCTAGATAAGTTTTTATTTTCATTTACTAGAGATCAAAGTGTTAATACTTTCTTCTTACTTTCTCTGGGATAAGCATAAACAACCTTCAAGACCACAGGATTACAGAATAATTTTATTGATGTTTTTCTTTCGTAGTCCTCCTAGCTAATGCAAATACTTCCAAACTCACACATAAAAGTCCATAACTTCATTATAACCAGTATAAAATGAACTATTTGTAAAGCACCATTATGCATATTATCATGTGTTTCATTATAATCTTGTGAAATAAATATTATTAGAATCTCCATCTTAAAGATAAGACATTCAGAGAAAATGACATGCCAAAGGTGACATACCTTGTATGGGGCAGGTCTAAGACTTGAAGCAAGATCTGCTGACTCCAAAGGCTCTGATCTTTCTGTTATAATATGTGGTAAAAATATTCAACAAGCAGGAACCTGAAAAGGTAAAAGTGTTGAGGGAGAAATTAATAGTTTCCTATTCTGTATCTGTTCTCTCTCTTTTTTTTTTTTTCCTTTGGTGAGGAAAATTGTCACTGAGCTAACATCTATGCCAATCTTCCTCTATTTTTTGTATGTGGGACACTGCCACAGCATGGCTTGATGAGTGGTGTGTAGGTCCACACCCAGGATCCGAACCTGTGAACCCCAGGCCGCCGAAGCAGAGAGCACAAACTTAACCACTCTGCCAACGGGCAGGACCCTGTTCTCCTGTTTCTTGATAACAGAATCTTCATTATTTTTGGAGTGGCAATGCACACAGATCAAACATTGCATTTCCCCTTCTCCCTTGCCGTTAAGAAACAGGTGGAATTTGCGTATAAGAATGCCATAATGCATAGGAATGCCAGGAAGGATGACTCAGCTGGGAGAGATACCTCTTTAGGCTCCTTTTCCCTTCCTCTTTCTTGCTGCCTGAAATACTTCAATAGCCAGCCATCTTAGTGCATGAGGTAGGCTTCAGTACACAAACCATGTGCTGAGGATGATGGATAAAAATACAGAGTTACCACAGCACCTCTGGCCTGCCTATCTCTTGACTTCTTTTGTGTGAAGAGTAAGGTCTTAGGTTGCAACCTTTATTATTTGGAGGATTCTGTTATATGCAACTGAAAAAATCCTAATTGATACAAATGTACAGTACTTCATTAAGTTAGAAAAAACCTCCATGGATTGCAGATGAGCAGCATTCAAGATAATCTTCTGCAACATATTGCCTTTGTAGAAGCAGAAAACACATTTTGGGGATAACAAATTAACAGAATTATGTAATTTAAAGTTTATTAGGAAAAGACCTGGATGCTTCATGGTAATTATCCAGCATAGGGAGAGTTTACGTATGGCAGTCATGCTGCTGGCAGAGAGCTGGTGGGCAAATTGACAGACTTAGAACAGTTATTTCAGATTGAGGCTGCTGTGAATGTAGAAATAGCCTCAGACAGTTCATGCTCCTGAGGACACATGATGATTCGTTATTATGCTTGAACTATGATGAAATCAGTGAAGGAATCGTAGTAAGAAGCAAAACCATGCTATTAAGAGTTTAGCAATTCTAGTTTGTGTGGGAATATGGATTCCACTTACCAAAAATAATAGCATATAGGAAAAGAAGAAAGAAGTTACTGTCATTGTTTTGAATTGCTTCTGAGCTATTCCATTGTATCACGAATTTCAAGTCAAATTTCATATTATTAGTATTCATTTTATTAGTGTGATGTATGTGTAGTGCCACAATATTACTATAATGAAATAATATGATATTATGAGTTGTCTTCCACAGATCTAAAGTAATGCTTGTAAAACGTGTAGTAGAAATGCACATCAAAGTGAGAGGCAGATAGAAACAGAGCAAGAGCCAGAAAGAAAGAGAAAGCGAAGGAGAGGGAGAGAGATTGATTCTCTCCTATTAGCTCCAGCTCTTAGGTACCTAAGTTACTTTCTTGGTTAATAGCACGCTTTTGTATCAGTGCTCCTTTGCTTATAGGCCATCATTATTGTGTTCAGTTTTAATTTATAGCATACCCAGTCAGAAATGTCTTTTTAATGCAGCATTTTACTAGTGTTACTGCTCACCCGACTAGACACCTGAATCTTAGTTGTAATAGTCAGGCAAAACCTACACAATCCAGATATTTAGCTATAAAAATACTCAGAAGAGTTCTTTAACTGATGGCTTTATGAAGAAAACCAAAGAATTATCTGAAAATGACTGAATCTGAATCTACATTCTGGAATAAGAACTATATACTTATTTCTAGACAATTAACTTAGGCATACTTACACATAACAAATTGCAAATGACATAAAATAGAATTCTCTTAGGGATTTCTACTTCCTCTTCATCAAGGACCTGGAAAAACCATTTAGCCATAGGAATCTCTCTGTACTGGTTCACTGTGGATTCTTTTCCAAGGTTCAGCTGACATTCTTCTGATCAGTTACAGTGGGCTTGGGTGTCACCGCGCTGTGTCCATGCGATACAATGAATGCAAGCTAAGGTCTTGAAATGTGGGTAGGAAGTAGACAGAATGAAGAAAAGGAAAAGATGTTCTGAGCAACATGAGCATCTTAAACAAAATCAGACAGCTAAAAATGAGAGTGGCATGATTATTTCACAGAAAGCGACTGGCCAGACTGGAATACATACTCATATTATGTGATTGTGGCAGTAAAGTTTGGACAAATAGGGCAAGAATCTTAGATAACAGACATTGTAGTAGGTTTGCTACTCCAAGCACAAATTAACCTTTCTAGGTGTTAGAGAAAAGGGTCCCAACATGAAAATGGTATTTTTTAAACACTATCTCACTTGTGTAGAGGCTGGAATGAAATGGAGACTAAGGGAAGTTTCAGCCAAGAGGATTTAGTTATAATTCAAGTATAACTAAGAAGAACTCAAACTATGTGGGGGAAAATGGGAAAGCACAAATGTACAAGGGAAGAATCAATTCTGCTTGATCACTTCACCAAATGAGAAAAGAGTATGAAATAACCAGAGTCATAAAAGCTAAAAAAAAAAAGTGGCCTTTTAGTGAGGTTATTTGATTTATTTACTATTTTTAATTTAAGAAAGGGAGGGATAAGTTACAGTGTACCTTAGAATCTTCACATATTTCAAATACATAGCATATGTGAATCCTATGGGTTTTGGTTTGTGATATACACTAGAAAGAGAAGCATCTGTTTATGTAGATGGCTAATTTTTCTATCTGATGATTTACGTATATTGTGAGACTACGGGGATTTTTGTTACATTATGAATAACTGCAAAAGTTCATATTGGGTCTATGAGGAATCATCAAATCAAGTTGAAACCAAAACCTTTACCTTTTATACCACTCCTGCCGTACACAGAAATATTTTCATTTGAATAACATAATTAGTGCAGACTAGAAATAAGATGGAAATTACAGTTCATGCCATTATTAATGACCTCAGAGCACTAATTGCTAAATGAGAAAACAAACTTTTCTTCTTCTCTGTATTTTCTGGAAGGATAAACCAGATGGGCAAGACATTCAGCCAGCCTCTACTTCACCGAGTCACCTCCCAAGTCATTCACCCTCAGTGACTAAAGAAATACTTTAGCAAAGAAACTTTGCTTAAGTGATTAATTTGATCTATCTTCCTACCAGTTGCAAAAATATACTTTGTCTATTACATATGGACGCTCTTTGATGTTGTACAAGAAGGAGTTTTACTTCATAAGTGGTATTACACATTCATTTCTAAACATAGTGTCTGGGAAAAGCTGTCGAGTTTATCAAAAATAGGAAAGACTTTTACATTCTGGACTGAGTCATGGAAGGAAATTGGAAGTGATTGGGCATAAGGACTACTATCCTTCTTCCTTGATTCATTTTCCTCCAAGCGCTTACCCTCCCCTGTTGTGCTATATATTTTAATTACTGATTGACTGATTTTGGTTCTCCCACTGCTGGAATGAAAGCTCCGTGAGGGTGGGACTTTGGGGGGCATTGTGGATGTCCGTCTCAAAGAACCTACTCACATCCTGCATGTGAGTCATACAGTCCCAACTCGCGTGCAGCTCCTAAATTGTGACACTCTGGTGAGCAATATGTGGCTTTAATAGCCATGATTTTGAAGGGGACTCTGTTGTGTGTCTGCATATTTAGATAGGTAATTTAATTATTCTATTTTATAACCTAAATGCAATATTAAAACTTGGGGAAAAAATTAAAATCTGAGCTTTTCCATTTTAATATTGTCAGTTGATAATGTCTTTACAATCTGGTGTTATAAATGTACTTTCATGACATTCCACATAAATGTTCTTACATGACTGACTTTGTACAGTCTGAGAGCACTTACAAAATCAATTTTGAAAACTATAATAAGCAGCAATCCAATAAAAAATATGTTTAATCTGACTTAAAACACAAGTGGATTCTCCAATTTTCCTCTTTCTTTCACAAATGTTTGCAAGTTGCTTCTTTAGACTAAGATAACCCAGGAAATTCAATATTACTCAAGGTGCAAATCCACCGTTGATCTACGTAGGGTGAGATGACAGATGAGTGTCATAGACTATAATAGAATTAAGTGGTAACTATAGAAATTAAGGCATTTGAGAGCACATAAAAAGAATAAAATTTTATTTCTAAGAGCTAGAAAATATGTAAGGAAATTAAAAAATGCTAATGACAAAAATCTGGGTTTTTTGAAGTGTTGTTTCTTGAATCAGGTGGTTACATAATGATAATTGTTTAAGAGCTTCCTCCAGATTCTCCCTTCTCACTGGGCCAATTCAGATAAATCTGCACAGTGTTGTGTTTTATTTTGTTTTGTTTTACTTCCAAAACACTCCTCCTCTTTGAATTTTCTCTAACCTTATTTTTATTGCCCCAATGGACGATTAGTCGTGGCCCTGAGAAGCCCAGTTCAGAGTGTAATGTGTCATTACACTGATAGTTTTTTCTTTTCTGTTAATATTAATGAGAAAAATCTATCTTAGTTTTCTCTCAGATCATTGGACTTTTATGTCTTTGACTGAAAGGTCATCATCTTTTCCCTTCACTTAAGAAAAAAACCAAACTACATTTAAAGTAAAGTCATTTAACAAAGCCTCAACCTAGTTAAAAAAAAATGTTCATTCTACTCGTGATTGCTTGCCCTGATGGAGACTCACAGTGGAAAAAATGAATGAGAAAGTGTAAGCATCATTCTGTTTGTTTTGGGAATGAGATTTAGGACTTGTATTTAAATATGGGTGAGTCTGATTTTCTGAATATTCAAAGCCACCCAAAGAAAGATGTGAATCTACCTTGGACCTAATTTAACAGAGACAAGAAAGAGGTTAGCTTTGCATTTGCTTCTCAATTCCTTTCTGCATCCTGTGGATAGCATTACTTTTCTGACTGACACTCAGCAACAATTTAAGATAAATTGCCCTCTCTTAAATGTACTGAATTACGTGGTCCTTGCTGAAGTAAGGACAGAGAACAAAATAGTTAGAAAACTGTTTCAAGGTGGGCTTTCGATTTCTTGAGCACTGGACATTCTCACTCTTCCTTGTCGATTTGAAAGGGAAAGGCGAATGGTGTTTTGTTGTTTTAACTTTCAATTCTTTTTCTACGTGCAATTTTGAACTGCTTTAAGCAAGTTAATTAGCAATTTGTTTTTCTTCGTTATTGGACAGATGTTTATGTATTCCCCTTTTTTGAAAATTTGGGCATTTGTGTTTTATTATAGATCAATGAAAGCTTGTTAATCATTAAAAAATGTCATTAACTCAAGATCTGTTGTAAGTTATATACAGATCTTCCTCGACTTACGAAGGAGTTACATCCTGATAAACCCATTGTAAGTTGAAAATATCTACTGAACACCATAGCTTAGCCTCGCCTATCTTAAACGTGCTCAGAACACTTACGTTAGCCAACAGTTGGGCAAAGTCATCTAACACAAAGCCTATTTTATAATAAAGTGTTGAATGTCTCATGTAGTTTATTGGATACTGTACTGAAAGTGAAAAACAGAATGGTTGTAAGCGTATCAGTTGCTTACCCTCATGATCAAGCGGCTGACGGAGACCTGCGGCTGGCTGCCGCAGCCCAGCATCATGAGAGAGTATGTACCATATCAATAGACTGGGAAAAGATCCAAAATCGAAGTACAGTTTCCACTGAATGTGTGTTGCTTTTGCACTATTGTAAAGTCAAAAAATCTTAAGTTGTCCCATCAGATGTGGGGGACCATCCATATATAAATCAGTCCTCTTTCTCGGTCCCTGTCAGTGAGATTATTTCATACATTTGTTATACAGTTAGATTCTTTTCTCACATTCTACATTTCATTCTGGGATCCCCTGACCTCTTAAACAATTGTTTAAAAATTTGCATATGTTACAGTTCACTCTTTGCACTGTCAAGTTTTGTGCACTTTGACAAATGCGTAGTGTCATGTGTCCACCAATAACATACAAAATAGTTTCACCACCCTAAAAAAATCTGTGCTTTACCTATTCAGCATTCCCCCTTCCCCAAACCCCTGGAAACCACAGATCAGGTTACTCTCTCTACAGTTTTCTTTTCCAGAATGTCATATAAATGGAATCAAACAGTATTTAGACTTTTCAGACTGACTTTTTTCACTTAGCATTTAAGATATATCAACATTTTTGTGAGGCTTGATCTTTCCTACTTTTTATCACTGAATCATTTCCAGTTGTGTGGATGTACCACAGTGTGTTTACCCAATCATCTGTTAATGGACATCTTGATTGCTTCCAGTTTGGGGCATTTATGAATAAAGCTGCTGTACACATTCATGTGCAGAGTTTTGTGTGGATATAGGTTTGCAAATCAATTGGAGAAATATCTAGGAGTGCGATTATTGAGTCATATAATAAGACTATATTGAGCTTTGCAATAAACTGCTGAACTCTTTTCCAAAGTGATTGTACCATTTTTGCATTCCCACCAGCAATGAATGAGTTTCTCTTGTTCGACATCTTTGCCAGCAATAAGTGTTGTCAGGTTGTTTTTGTTTTGTTTTGTTAAATTTTAACCATTCTAATAGATGTGTAGTGATATCATGTTGTTTTAGTTAGCATTTCTCTAATGACAAATCATGTTGAGCATCACTTCATATGCTTATTTGCTATTTATCTACCTTCTTTTTTGCAGCTTTATTAAGGTATAATTGACAAATAAAATTATAAAATATTTAAAGTGTACAACATGATAAAAGGAGTCTCCCCACCAAGTTAACTAACACACATCCATCACCCATCACCTTACATATTTACCTTTTTTTTGGCGAGAACATTTAAGTTCTACATTTTTAGCAAATTTCAGTTATACAGTAGTTTATCAACTAGAGTCACCATATTATACATTAGATCTTCAGACCTTATTCATCTTAAAACTGAAAGTTTGTACCTTTTAAGCACCAGTCTCTATCCCTATTCCTCCACCTCCCAGCGTACTTTTCTACTCTGTTTCTATGAGTTGAACTTTTTTTCTCCTAGATTCTACATGTAAGTGATACCATGTAGTATTTGTCTTTTTTTGTCTGACTTATTTCACTTAGCATAATGCCCTCCAGGTTCATCCATGTTATCACACATGACAAGATTTCCTTCTTTTTTAAGCTGAATAATATTCCATTGTTTTATATATATTTATATATATATCGCATTTTTTATACCCATTCATCCATCTACAGACATTTCTGTTGTTTCCATACCTTGACTCCTGTGAATAATGCTGCAATGAACACTGGAGTACAGGTATCTCTTTGAGATAGTAGTTTTGTTTCCTTTGGATATATACCCAGCCATGGGCTTGCTGGATCGTATGGTAGTTCTATTTTTAATTTTTGAGGAACATCCGTACTGTTTTCCACAATTGCTGTATCAATTTACATTCCCACCAACAGTGCACAAGGGTTCCCTTTTCTCCACATCCTCATGAGCACTTATCTCTTGTCTTTTTGATAATAGACATCCTAACAGATGTGAGGTGATATCTCATTGTGGCTTTAATTTGCGTTTCCCTGATGATGAGTGATGCTGAGCACCTTTTCATGTACCTGTTAGCCATTTGTATGTCTTCTTTGGAAAAGTGTCTATTCAGATCCTTTACCCATTTTTAAACTGGGTTATTTATTTTTTTGCTCTTGAGTTTTATGAGTTTCTTATGTATTTCGAATATTAACCTTTTTTTTTTTTTTTTGTGAGAAAGATCAGCCCTGAGTTAACATTCAGGCTAATCCTCCTCTTTTTGCTGTGGAAGACTGGCTCTGAGCCAACATCCACTGCCAATTCTCCTCATTTTTTTTTTTTTTCCCCAAAGCCCCAGCAGATGGCTGTATGTCAGAGTTGCACATCCTTCTAGTTGCTATACGTGGGACGCGGCCCCAGCATGGCTGGAGAAGTGGTGCGTCGGTGAGCGCCCAGAATCCGAACCCAGGCCGCCAGCAGCAGAGCGTGCGCACTCAACCGCTAAGCCATGGGGCCGGCCCCTGAATATTAATCTTGATTGACTAAGTGGTTTGCAAATAGGTTTGCAAATATTTTCTTGCATTCCATAGGTTGCCTTTTCTTTTTTTGATAGTTTTGTTTGTTGTGTAGAAGTTTTTTAGTTTGATGTAGTCCCACTTGTTTATTTTTGCATTTGGTGCCTGTACTTTTGGTATCAACTCCAAAAAATCATTGCCAAGACCAATGTCAAGGAGCTTACCCTCTAGGTTTGCTTCCAGGAGTTTTATAGTTTCAGGTCTTACATTCAAAGTCTTTAATTCATTTAGAGTTGATTTTTGCGTAAGTTGTAAGATAGTGATCCAGTTTCATTCTTTTGCAAGAGGCTGTCCAGTTTTCCCAACACCATTTATCGAACAGACTGTTCTTTCCCCATTGTCTCTTATTGACTCCTTTCTTCTAAATTAATTGACCATATATGCATGGGTTTATTCTGGGCTCACTGTTCTTTTTCATTGGTTTATATGTCTGTTTTTATGCCAATACCATACTGTTTTGACTACTATGGCTTTGGAATGTAGTTTGAAATCAGGAAGTGCGACGCCTCCAGCTTTGTTCTTCTTTCTCAAGATTGCTTTGGCTAATCATGGTCTTCTGTGGTTCCATACAAATTTTAAGATTGATTTTTCTATTTCTGTGAAAAATGCCATTGGAATTTTGATAGATATTGCATTGAATCTGTAGATCACTTTGGATAGTATGGACATTTTAGCAATATTAATTCTTCTAATCCATGAACACAGAATATCTTTCCATTTATTTGTGTCATCTTCAATTTTTTCATCAATGTCTTATAGTTTTAAATGTATAGATCTTTCACTCCTTGTTAGATTTATTCCTATTTTATTCTTTTTGATGCTATTATAAATGGAATTGTTTTCTTAGTTTCTCTTTCTAATAGTTCATTGTTGGTGTATAGAAATGCCACTGATTTTTGTATATTGATTTTGTATACTGCGAAATTACTAAATTCATTTATTAGTTTTAACAGTTTTTTGGTGGAGTCTTTAGGGTTTTCTTTATACAATATCATATCATCTGCAAATAGAGACAATTTTACTTCTTCCATTCCGGTTTGGATGACTTTTATTTCTTTTTCTTGCCTAATTGCTCTGGTTATGACTTTCAGTACTGTATTATTTTTCCACATTAAATTTAAAACTCTTTGTCAGCTTCCAAAATTAATTCCAATGTGATATTGATTGGGAAAACATTAAATGTATGTATTAATTTGGGAGAAGTTGACATCTATAAAGTTTTGAATCTGGCTATGCATTTATTCAATTATTTTCAATATTCCTTAGTGAAAATGTCTTATTCATATAGTTCCTGAATATTTATTAACTTTATTCTAAGTTTGTTTTTTTTTTGGTGCTGTTATGAATGGGTTTTTTTCCCCATTATATTTAATTGGTTATTTATGATATGCAGAAAATCTTTTTCTTTTTTCTATTCATTTTATAATTGTGCAGTCTACTGAACTTTCATTACTTCTAATAGTTACTAAATTGATTCATTTGTTTTCTAGGAAGGTATAGAATTGTGTGTTATATTTTGCTAGTGATAATGACGATGATGATTATATGAAGAAAAAGCTGTTGATTCCTCATCATTTCAGTGGTTAAGCACAGTGTTTATGAATATACACTTTAGAATCAGGAAGATGTGAGTTTCTGTAATAGTTATACTTTTTTCCCCCTTTTCCTTGCATTTATTAATCTTTCAGAACATATATTTTGTAAGTGGTATTTGTGGTCTTCCTGCATCAATCCTGTCATTAATGGTAATGCCTCTAGTACAACATTTCCAAAACTGATATCCCATGGATAATTGGTCCTACAGTGTGTTTACCCAAAAAAATTGCACAGTTAAGTAGACTTATATATAATGTAAACTACATTCTCCACTTTAAGGTTCACAATGCATTTTAGCATTTTAAAATAATCAGTTATCAATAGTTTTACATTACAATGTAATATTCGCTAACTTTGTGTTTCCAGAACTTTTATGACCTTGGAACTCTTTCATGGAACTTCTATTAATATCCCAGAACTAGTGTGCTCTTTTGAAAAATGCCACTGTTATTTAAATTTCTGATTCTGTATTCATGTGAGATTGGCTGGTCTAGAGTTTTTCTTTTCTTGTCAGACTTCGTTATCAGGGTTAAATTAGTTTTTTAAAAAATAGAAACTTTTTTCCTTTGTTTTTCTTTTTCTATTATAGAGTATATTTTATGTAGCATAGGAATATCTGTTCTTTGAAAGTTTAAGTGGACTTACTTGTGAAACTGGACTTGTGCTTATTTTGGAGTTAATATTTTCATAACATACGTTCATTTTCTTCCATGATTACTGTCAGGGTCACAAGACTTTTTCATTAATCAATTTGAATACTATTTGCTCTCTTTAAAAACAGCCCATTTTATCATGATTTTCAAATGCATATGCATCGGGTTTTAAGACAAACTCATACATATTATTTCACGGGATAACATTTTTTTTTTTAATCTTAACAAAAGCTACGAATATTTTTTTATTTCTAATCTGTACTTACATGTTTTTTCCCTCCTACTTGGTTAGACTACGCAGAGAATTATTTCCCAAAGTAGCTCCCATGGAATATTAATGTCAGATATAAAAAAAAATAGGGAAAAGATCTATGGTCAAAAACAGAGGGAAATGGAGAATTAAATAAGTTAGACAAGGTTTTAACTACCAGGTTTCTTTCATGTCTTGGTTTGCATTGTGAATCTGGATGTAGCATTTGGAAAACTTATTTGACAAGGAACTCATTTTTTCAAACTACCATTTAAAAAATGTTGATCTAGAGGTTTGTCTAGTTAAATTATTTCTTTTATAAGAATCATCTTTCAATTCAAATATTTTTCTTTTTTCTAATGTATTACCTTTGTTTTTATCTTTACATGTTTCTTTACCTCAATTTCCTTAGTTTTATTTTATTTTTATTTTTCAAACATCTTGAATTACAATAATTTGTTTAATTTTTACCTTTTCTCACTTAGTAAAGAAAGCATGTTGTGAAGTGATGAATATGTTAATTAGCTTGAATGTGGTAATCATTTTTTTAAAGATGTTAAGCTAAGAATTTGACCCTCAGTACAGCTTTAACTATATCTCATAAGTTTTTATAATTTGTAGTCTTACTATGATTTTCTAATATTCCATAATTATAGTTCTGATTTCCACTTTGGTAGTAGAATTGTTTAGTAAAGCGTTTTTATTTTTAAATTTCCAATTGATTTCAATGTGCTGTTTTTAAATTATGTAGTTATATTGCTTTGCTACGGAAATATGCCTTCTAAATTTTCTGCACTGGGGAATTTAATGAAGTTTTTCTTATGGTCAATCATGATTAACTTTTGAAAATTCTCCAAAACTGTTAGGTTCCTGTCAATCTCACAGATTTGTAAAAAAATTGTACTTCATACATTCGTTTTTGCACATAATAATTCATGACATATATTCGTTGTGCATTTTATTGTTTGTCATTAAACATTAACTCACTTTTCCCATTACTGTCTACCTTGAATTCCACGTTTTTGATATTAAAACTGCTGCTTTCTTTTTGTTTGTCTGTTTACTCATTTTGTTTAAAGGAAGGATCTTATAGGAAGTACACAATTGAATCTCTTGTGATAGCTTTTAACCTATTCATTTTACTGCAATAACTGATACGTTTATCTTATTTCTGTCATAATGCTTTCTGACATTATAAAAATGCTTCTTTTATTTTTTTATTGTGTACTATATAAATTGTGTTATCATTGATTTTTATACTTTTAATATTTTTGTCTTATAAGCCATATTTTAAGCAGTTTTGTTCTAATCATTATTTTAAAGAGTTAGCAATATCTATTAACTCTCCCTCTTGATGACTAAGGACATTAACAACGTTGGTATAATTTATTTTTTCCTCCGACCTTCTCAATCTGTGATGATTTTTGGCATTATCTGGGATTTATGTTATCCGGCTCCTTATTATTTTTTTACCTTATGCTTCTTCTCTTTAAAGTAATATTTAGGACTTGCATTCTGTTTTATAATCATCTTTATGAGATATTTAGTCTACATTCTGTTGTTTCATGGTTTTAATTAATATTCATTTACAGTTTTTCCTTTTTTGAACAACACAGTTTTCCCACTACTGAGTTTTTCATAGTAAAATATACCTTAGTCCCTTGGAATGTCCCTTGGAGGAGTATTTTTACGAAGACTACATAAGTGGTTTACTTACCAAGTCCTTCACGTCTGAGACTCCTTCTGTTGCCATCACACATAAATGCCAACTTTGTGCAGGTGGTGGAGGGGCCAAGAGAGTTATGCTGGCAAAATGGCTAGATCATTTTATTCCCACTGGCATCTTTTCTAACATCTTTAAACTATATTTGATTATTTTCCATTAACTAACTGTATGACTCGTTGGAGTATTGAGTATCCTATCTTTATTGCTACTGTGTAAATAGTTTTTTCAAGCATTGTCTTAAATTTTTCTGATTCAAGTTCTAGGAGATGTCCTTAATTCTAATAATATAAAATTTGGTGAATATGTCCATGACCTTTACTGATAATATTCACACTGTATAGATTTCAATCAGGCCAATAGTTTGGCTTTTGCTCTCTAGGACTGAAAATCCCTAATATTCTTCACATTCGTATCCCCTCATTTCTTTTATTTTAGTCTTTTTTCCCCAGTATTACTTATTTTTTCTTGATTCACCTCAAACTCATGCCAAATTCAAGGTAATACACAACATATGTATATAATAAAAGTCTCTATTTTTGTCTTCAATGAGTTTCTTATAGATAGGCAAAGTATTTTGACCTTTTGGCCATAGATAGGATTTGAGACATGTATACTTGGTAATTGTTCATGCTGGCTCACTACCAAGACCCTTTTATTTTATACATATAATCAGGTTTCTAAGCTCTAAGTCAATTAATCTGCCATTTTTCTGTCTGTAAAATCCATAGAATTCATCCATAAATACACCATCATGTACACTTAGGAGTACATTTGCATTGGCCTACTCTTCAACAGTGAAAAATGATGTCGTTTAAAAATAGTAAATGAAACTACACACAAGGAACTATCTAAAAGTTACAAAGAGAAAAAACATAAGTGATGTATCATATAGTAGAAAGTCACACAACTGTGGAATTTTGAAGTGAAAAATTTATAAGAATAAATCTCTATGGAGTTGAAATGTGCTGGCTGCTTTGTTATTCTCTATTCTAATGAAAGTATTCATTAGCCGGCTTTTCTGAAATAAAGTTTCATATTAGAGTGTACATCAGAGTCGTCAAATTGGAAGATTTTGGAATTAGCACATTTTTTCTTAAGCAAAATTTAGTCATGGCCCTCATTTCTGGAAAGTTTTTTTTTTGTCTTGTAAATTTAGCAACTTAAGCAATTGAATTCTTGCTCCTTTTAACTCACTTGCTTAAAGGTGCTATTTTATATACACTTGAGACAATTACACGTAGATACAAGAAATATTTTGCCATCAAAATTAATTATCACTTGAAAGTACTTCTTGTTGCCAAATTTTAAGAATTTTAAGCTTGTATTTTTGTTATAGTTTTTATTTTGAAGCATGGTCAACTATATCCAGAAGATTAAACCAGATCTAAAGATATCATCTGATGGACCATAATCTATTATATAAATTTTTAACAACTTAAAAAGCTAGACTATAATTGTTCTAAAGAATATATTAAAGACACATGGGTGCACTTTTAAGTTTCCTCTGTGGATTGTAATTACTTTGCCAGGTGACTGGCAGGAAATCAGTGTGGCCTGTCTAGTGCATAGCAAGGGAAATCTGTGGTAAAAGAAACCATAGTAAAAGACCTAAGACTATTCTATATTCCTTTAAAGGTAATGAACTATGGACTTTGAGGGATACCTTCAATAATATTGGGTGAATTACTACTTCAATTGACAGTTTTGGTTTCATAAATATTAAGTACTTCTATTCAGAAATGACAACACAAACAAAATTAACAGAAAAATAGATTGGAAGAAAATACTTAGAATGTCTAAAACCAATTAGGAGGTAAGACAATTCAATGGGGGAAGAAAATTCTTTTCAACAAATGGTGGTGGGGCAAGTAAGTATCCATAGGCAACAGAATGAAGTTGGACTGCTTACTCAGACCATACACAATAATTAACTTAAAATGGATCATGGATCTAAATATAAGTGCTAAAACTATAAAACCTTTAGAAAAAAACATTGGAGTCAATTTTCATGACTTTGGGTTAAGTAACAGCTTCTTAGATATGAAACCAAAAATACGAGGGAAGAAAGAAAAATAGAATAAATGGACTTAATAGAATTTAAAACTTTTGTTCTTCAAAGGACATCATCACAAAAGTGAATATACCCACAGATGGGAGAAATATTTGCAAATCATACATCTGATAAGGGATTTAAATACGCAGACTATATAGAACACTTACAACTCAACAATAAAAAGACAAATAATCCAGTTTAAGAATGGGAAAAGGATTTTAATAAACATTTCTCCAAAGAAAAAACCTGGCATATTAAAATCACAATGAGATACCATTTCACACCCACTAGGATAGCTGTAAACAAAAATATAAATAATAACCAGTGTTGACAAACGTGTAGAAATGGGAATCCTCATATCTTGCTGGTGGGAATGTAAAATGGTGAAGCTACTTTAAAAAATAATTTGATAATTCCTCAGAATGTTAAACATTGAGTTATATTATCCACCAATTCTACTCTTAGGTATATACCCAAAAGAAATTAAAACATATTCACATAAAAACTTGTACATGAATTTTCATAGGAACACTATTCATAATAAGCTGAGTGGAAACAACCCAAATGTTCATCAACTAATAAATGGATAAACAAAATTCCATATGATGGAATATTATTTAGTAGTAAAAAAAGGAATAAAGTACTAATATGTGCTATAACATGGATGAACCTCAAAAACATTATGCTAAGTGAGAGAAGTCAGTCATCAAAACCATGTCTTATGATTCTATTTATATGAAATGTCCAGAATAAGCAAATCTATAGAGATAGAAAGTAGATTAGTGGTTGCTTAGGGCTGGGAGGTTGTTGGGGGGGAAATGGAGAGTGACTGCTAATGGGTATGGTGTTTCTTTTTGTGATTATGAAATGTTCTAAAATTGATTGTGGTGCTGGTGGCACAACTCTGTGAATATATTAATAACCACTGAATTGTACACTTTAAATACAGAAATTGTATAGCATGTGAATTATATCACACTAAAGCTGTTTTTAAAAAACTAGGAATTTTTAGTTTTTACGAATGCACTATGTTAACATTAGGGAAAGTAGGGTGAAGCGTATATTGGAACTCCCTCTGTATAACATTTGCAACTTTCTTATAAATAAAAAAGCATTCCAAAATAAAAGTTAAAATAAATACTAACTAGAGTTTAAATCTACTATATTCAGGAATTCCTCAAAACAATAAGAAAAAGAGAAAATCCAAAAGAAAAACAAGTGGAGTAAATTAATAGACAAATCAGAGAAGATGAAACATTAAAGACTACAAAATTATGAAGAATGCTCATGAGTTAAATGAACAATGTAAAATAAAATAGAACAATGACATAACACTTTATATCTATAAGATGACACATATCACAAAGTCAGGTATGCCAAGTTTTATTGAAGATGTGGGCAAATGAGAACTCTCATGCTAGTGGGAGTGTAGACTGGTGCAGCCATTCTAAAGAACAACAGGGCAATAGCTTACAAAATTAAATATGCAAACAGCCAATGACTCAGCAACCCCATTCCCAGGCATGTACTCCAAAGACGCTCCTGTGTAATTCCACAAGGGGAAAGATGTTAAAATGTGCATTGCTGTGGTCTTTGTGATGGGGAGATGTTGGAAGCAACTTATGTTTCCAACATGGAAAGAAAAGAAAAGTAAAATGTGGAAGATGTATAATATGAAATACTCTGGAGCAGTTAGAAGCAATTAACAAGTTTTTTTATTCATCAAGGACAGATCCTAAAATCATAGTGAAAAAGATGAGTGATAAAAATAAGAAACGCAATATTGGTAACATAATACTCTTTATGTAAATCAAAGATATATATACACAAAACATTATATATTTTTTAAAATATATACATAGAAACTTTTGAAGCATTGTGTGTGGGGATCATCGAGATACTGTTAGGAAGTGGTGAAAGGTTTAAGTGTTAAGGTCAAGGATAATGGGAACAAAATAAAATAATAAAGACTATTAAGCAAGAGAAGTGCTTTAAGTACTATTACTCAACCTTCTGCCCTTGAGGTCCCAAAAGAAAGAAAAGGCATAAACATAAATGTAATTCATCAGAGCATTATGCACACAAAGCATTGATTAAAAAATTATACTCATTTTCTTCAAATGATCAAAGTAGAGGTAATAGTTTTACATTGTCTATGGAGGTAGTAATTAATTTTTTCTGTTTTTTTTCACTGCTAAACTTTTGAAAAGCTTTTTTCTACTACTATCTTGATCTCTCACAATTTGAATTCTGCCATCATACTCCTTAAACACCACTCTTTCAGAAGACTGCAGTGACATCCTATTTTGTCACTTTACAAGACCTCTCTGCAGGTTTTTTATATGGCTCCTCCTTAAAGATGTCTTGGATTCAGAAATAATTCATCTTGAATGGATAAAGAAAATGTGATACACACACACACACACACACACACACAGACACACATAATGGAATATAATTCAGCCTTTAAAAAGAAGAAAATTTTGCCATTTGCAGCAACATGGATGAACCTGAAGGACATTGTGCTAAGTGAAATAAGTCAGACACAGAAAGACAAATACTGGGTGATCTCATTTACGTGTGGAATCTAAAATAGTCAAACTTATAGAAGTAGAGAATAGAATGGTGGCTGTCAGGGGCTGGGAATGGGGGAAATGGAGAGATGTTGGTAAAGTGTACAAAGTTTCAATTATGCAGGAGAACTATATAGGTTCTGGAGATCTAATATACAACATGGTGACTATAGTTAACCATGATGTATTGTATGCTTGAAATTTGCTAAGAGGGTGGATCTTAGTGTTCTTAGCACACAGACAAAAAAAGAAAAAGAAAAGAAAGTAAGAAAATAGTAACTATGAGGTGATGGATATATTAATTAGCTTGATTGTAGTGATCTTTTCAAAACGTATACACACATCAAAACATCAAGTTGTACACCTTACATATATACAATTTTTAATTGTCAATTATATCCCAATAAAGCTGAAAAAAAGAAAGACAAAATTCATCTTCCCAGTTCTCCTGGGGCTCCCATCCCCTGATCATCTTTCTCATGCCCCAGCTCTTTCTCCTTTGCCTATCCATTAATGGGAGATACTTCCAAATACCTTGACCTTGGCCCTCTTCTCTTCCTCTTGATGTCTGTATCCAGGTGAATAACTTCAGGTATTACCTCAATATGATTGATTTTCTGAAACGTAGACCAGAATTTCCAAGACGTCACCTGGTGGATGTCCCAGCACCAGCAGCGCCTCAGACTGAGCATGGCCCAAATTGAATTATCTTTTTCTACAAACTTCCTCCTTCTATTGTATTCTCAGTCTCAGCTGGACTGTTCTAGTCACTTAAGCTGGCAGCCTCTGCTAAGAGATTCTTTGCTTTCACAATCCATACTCACTAGGCGATGAGTCATCTTTATCATGCCTTCTCAGAGTCTTGTAGTATCTGTCCTGTCCTCTTCATTCCTGCTGCTGCTACTCTAAGTCACATCTGCATTGCCTCTCAAATGAACTATTTCTATCACCTCCTAACTGGATCAACAGACAGAAATTCTATTTTGGTATATCTTTGAGCCAAAGATACAAAGGGTATCCGTAGAGAAAATATACGATGGTAAAACTTGGAATAAGAATAGGAAAGACCTTAAGGAGAAGGACAAAATTAGTTGACAGACCTAAAAATTCCTTTTTCAGGGAGATTAATTTTTAAGAGTGCTTTTCTGTTCAAACATTGGCAAGTTTTTGCTTTATTTTCATGGGCATGTCATTCTCTCACACACCTATTCTTAGCCCACATCAATTCTATTTCCTGGTGTGAATGCTCAGCTTCAAAACAGTCTATCTCCTCACTATCTTGATTAACTTTGTCATATTAGAATAACAGTTTCCTAAAGGAATTTTCCTGGCTTCAGTTTCTTACCTGTCATTCAAAGTTGAAAAATCTCATTCTTTAAAGCAGAGCTAGCATTTTTCACCTTTTAGATTGGCAAAACTAAAAAAGACTGATATCATGCAGATGTGGGAGAAAGAGCTCCATCTCCATATGTCTATAAATGGGGGCAACTTATCAGAGGCTAATTTGGTAAATCCAATAATGCTTTTTAAATATGTGTATCAGTTGACACAGGGATTCCACTTTAGAACTATGTCCTACAGAATTGCTTGCATAGGAAAGCAAGAATCTTCTTTGTAGCATTCTTCATAAGAGGGGAAATTTGAAAATCCACTTAAATGGGCATCAATGGGGACTATTTAAACTATGGCACTACCATGTTGTGTGATATTATTCACATTGGTAAAATCGTGAAAAATATCTATGTGTACTAGTATAGAAGTATACCCGAAAAAGAAATTTACAGAATAATTTCATTTTTGGTAAAACAAAGAACAACAAAAATATATACAAATTTGAGTGTGTGTGTGCGTGTGAGTGTGTGTGGTATAAATATTATATAATTATGTATGTGTGTATTGCTTAAAATTTTTTAAAAGGGATATGTATTAGCAACTCTACCTCTCACAATGTCTCTGGCTTATTTGTGCTCCCCTTTTTCTGAATTCCTATGGCCTATTCCAAGCCTGACACGTGTGTCTTGTCTACACTAGCAATTATAAGTTTGTTGAATAGCTAAATGGAATTTTATTTATGTCTTATATTTCCTACATTGCTTATGGAGGTATGCAAAAATATTTGCTGAGTTGGGTTAAACACTTAACTTTTGTGAAATTAGAAATAGGTATTATATGTTCAAAATATGTTCCAAACATAGGCAGTATGCTCTTTGACATTGTTCTTAGCAGTATCTTTTTGAATATCATGTCTCCTCAGGCAAGGGGAACAAAAGAAAAAATAAACAAACGAGACTACATCAAGTTAAAAAGTTTCTGCACAGCAAAGGAAATCATCAACAAAACAAAAAGACAACCTACCAATTGGAGAAGATGTTTGCAAATCATATATCTGATAAGGGGTTAATATCCAAAATATATAAAGAACTCACGCAACCTAACAACAGCAACAACAACAAAAAGCCCAATCCAAAAATGGGCGCTGGATATGAATAGACATTTTCCCAAGAAAGATATACAGATGGCCAACAGGTACATGAAAAGATGTTCAACATCACTAATTATTAGAGAAATGCAAATCAAAACTATAATGAGATATCACCTCACACCCATTAGAATGGCTATTATTAAAAGACAAGAAATACCAAGTGTTGGAGAGGATGTGGAGAAAAAAGGAACCCTCGTACACTGCTGGTGGGAATGTAAATAGGTGCAGCCACTATGGAAAATAGTATGAAGACTCCTCCAAAAATTGAAAATAGAAATTCTATATGATGCACCTATTCCACGTCTGTGTATTTATCCAAAGGAAGCAAAAACACTAATTCAAAAAGACATATGCACCTCTATGTTCATTACAGCATTATTCACAAGAGCCAGGACATGGAAGCAACAAAGTGCCCATCAACAGATACACACACACACACACACACACACACACACACACAATGGAATACTATTCAGCCATAAAAAAAAACATGAAATCTTGTTTATGACAACATGGATGGACCTTAGGGTATTATGGTAAGCAAAATAAGTCAGATGGAGAATGACAATTACCAAATGGTTTCACTCATATGTGGAAGATAAACAAACACATAGATATGAAGAATAGATTTGTGGTTACCAGAGGGGAAGTGGGGGGGGAGGACAAAAGGGGTAAAGGGGTAAAAGGGCATATGTGTACCGTGATGGACGGCAACTAGAGTTTTGGTGGTGAACATGATGCAGTCTATACAGAAGTCAAAATAGAATGATGTACACCTGAAGTTTATATGCTATAAATGAATATGACCTCAATAAAAAAAAATAAATGAATAAAAAAATTAAATATGTTCCAAAATATGTATGTTATGCTTGACTCAGTTTAGAACTGAGTGCTTAATAAGATCCTTTAGATATATTTCATAATCCACTAAATTACAAAAAAATTAACGGCTAAGGGAGGGAACTGATTACTAATCAATCACAAATTAGACATGTATTTGGTATTCAGCAAGTCAGCATAAATCTTTTTAATCTTTGAGTCATAGTTTGATTCTGTTCGAGAGCCTAATAATTAAGAACAAAAAGAAAGTGTATCTTGTGGGCCAGGGGGGGAGGGGAATTTCATGATCTGATAAAGTAGTGTCAAAGGAAGTTTGTCACCAGGGATGATACTAAGAAGTCAACAAAACCCAAAGGCTTATTTGCACCTGAGGAAATAGAGTATTAGGCAATATATGTTTTCCAGGGGGAAAAAATGGCACTGGAATTCTTCACTGCTTCCCTTCTCATTGTATTAAGTTCCACAAGTTTCCCAGAGCAAATATAGCAAATAAGGTTTATAGAAAAGTGTTAGTACTGTTCTAAGCATTTGCACACCTTATTTTAATAAATATTTTATAAATACCTAAGTGCATAATTCTTATAATATTCCTACAAATAAATAAATATTGTACATTTATATTCTGTGTATGATATACAGAATATTCATACACCCATTTTCAGATAAGGATCAGAGAGGTCAAACAGTTGTTTCAAGTTACACAGCTGTAGGTTTCAGTACTAGAATTCGACCTGGCTGGGTATCACTCCAAGCTCTTTTCCAAATTCCCTCTCACTCCACAGTGTGACACAGCATATTGTTGAAATCTACGAAAAAACGAGAGTTAAGTGCCAGAATATTTCAAATAAGAAGTCCCATCACTACTCAGGTTTTGACAGTTAGAGAAAGGCATCACATGTAGGTTAGAGCAGTTCTCTCACTATTACTCCAACTCAGCATCGTCAGTGATTATGACCAACATACAGTATGGACAGCTGTCAGTCAGCCGCCTCTGCAGACTGTGGATGCTTCAGATAGCCTCTTCAGGACTTCTTAATTGCTTTTCCTACTATGTGCTTTAATTTCATGTCCTCTACTTTACAGAAGAACTAGGCAAAAATCAGCAACCTGATATGGCTTCACTTTTCCATAAGGTTGTCATTGATAACTTAGAGTGGTGGCTCTAAGCTCAGACTGCTTGGTCTGAATCCTAACTCTACCACTTACTATATGACCTTGGGTAAATTGCTTCATCTCTCTGAGCCTCAGTTTATTTAGCTATAAAGTGAGGGTCACAATACACCCTATCTCGTAGGAATAACTGAGGTTGTGTGTGTACAATGCCTATTTCAGCAGCTGGCTCGTAGTAAGATCTCAATGAATATTAGCTAGTGTTATTGAGGACACTATAGATCAAATCACTCCTGTTTTATTAATATTTGTTTTAGAAGTTAGTATCAGGAAATAATCATGTCTCTCCCTTATACCCCCAACGCCCATAGAACTGAGTTGTGCTTTCTCCATCCTTACAAAGAAAGCTAGGTCACCTAGGGCAATGAATCTCAAATGGAGGGGGGCAGTATCTGGAGACATTTTTGGTTGTCACAACAGGAGGGAAGGGGGAGGAACTACTGACATTTAGTGGTTAGAGACCAGGGATGCTGCTAAACATCCCACAATTCACAGGGCAGCCCCCTACAAAAAAGAATTATTCCATCCAAAATATCAAAACGAGATTGAAAAACCCTAGTTTAGGATTTTTCTCTCCTTGCCAGAACTGCCAAGAAATTCATAGCCAAACTTTCACTCTCTCATCATTCTACCCATTTCTTACATTAGTCTAGCTATCTTAATTTTATATTATAACCTTATCATTTTTTTTTTGCCATAAAATGCTTCACATTATCTTTGGAAAGAAGTGAGTTTATATTATAAATTCAATGCATTTCATTGAAAATGTCTAGGTGAATCTTCCAACCCTGTGTGCTAATTTCCCTGATGAGTGTGTCAGTCAATGTCCATTCAGTTATTCTTATACTTTTAGGGCTCACTGCTAAATTTTATGTAGCACCCAGAACAGTGTCATGAACAGATACACGAGGTTTACAATGATTATGATAATGACCTTTCAGCATATGAAATATTAAAAGGAGTCACAAAGCAGAATGCTGGCAATCTATCAATACATGTACAAGCATTTATTGAGCTCCTGTAATGAACTCTACTCTGTGCTGGATGCTACGAGGGAAGAAAAGTATGTCTTATACTTCCTGTATACCCCTTGAGGAGTGCTTGGTCAAGTTCAGAAGAGAAAAAGAGTGATACTTTAAAACATGAAATAGATATCAAAGTGTGTGTCCCTAAGTGCTAGGTTGTGTGGAACAGTAAAGTTGTAGTGGATTTTTCGTAAGGTAATTAGATACAATGATTAAAAATATTTATTAGAGTTTTCTTTTTACAATTAAGTAATGCAATCATATGTTAGAGTCATTGAAAATGTAGATAGCCCTTTCTTTAACCCATTAAATTACCCCGAATTAAATAATTTTAATTTCTAAAGTAGTTTACACAAATTAAGACAGTGATTTTACTTCCTGAATGTAAGGGAGGGCTCTCTGACTTGTGGTTTTAGTCTAATCTAAGAACAATTCTGGGGCTGATATTGCGTTTGATAAATCCCTAGTAGATCTAGAGTCCACTCATTTTATTCTTAAGCTGGTTTAATCTTCAGATTTTAAACATCTATGGCATCCAAATAGGATTTATACCTTTGAGAGGCCAAAGAACTGTTTTTGGTTTATCAAATTAAATCAATGGTACTATTCAAGCCGGAAATTGAACTGATTATTCACAACAAACTAGTTTATGAAAACCAACAAACCTGGTCAAGGAAAGATCAGGCATGCTCCAGAAGAATCACGTACAAAAAGTGAAGATGCAATCTGAAAAGCCCTGGACTTTTTCTTTGGAGGCACAAAGGGAACGTCTTACTCTGAGGCAGTTCAGAGTGTAGCTGTGTGTTGTGTGGGGGACACTCGGCATTCTTTACCTTCAGGGTGGCAATTATCTTCACAATTGCATGCACGTGGAAAAGAAAATATACTCCAAATTACATTGTGAACTCTGGAGATTAGTGCATCATTTCATGGACAGTTGAACCTGTGTCCCATATAAATGTTTCCATAGCAAAAACAAAGAACATCATTATGCCGTCTTCTAGATTTCCAAGGAGTTTGCATTAGGGTTTTGCCACCTGACTTCCATTATAGGGAATGGGAGTCAGGGGGCTGAGACTGCAAGCCTTCCTCTGAAAATTTATCGGGATGTGTCAGTGTCTGGACTTATTCATCTTTGTGTTCGTTGGTGGCAACTGAGTATAAGATGCATTGCCTCCTCGATGCCTTTTGGGAATGGAATTGTATACAAACTGTATCTGTGTAGTCAAGTATATATGGCATAACTTATGTAGACATAGAGCACTTTAAGCCTGAAAAAGAAGTTTAAAATGCTTTATAGTTTGAAGTCAACCTCTGAGTTCTTGACCCTACAGGGAAATTTGAATAATGACTTCCTGCGTTACTGAAATTGTGAATTAAGGCAGTGTTTCCCATTCTGAGAGTTGTATTGTCAGGATGAAGAAAATCTCTGAACTCGAAGCTGTTTGATCGAGTGGGGAAGATTTCTTCTGGCTCTTAGCCACCACCACTCCCCTCTTATCTCACCTTTACTCATACTCACCAGGTCATGCCCTTCATTCATATAACGTGGAGTTAGTTTACGGGCTCAGTGTCATGGTTTCAGTTCCACTGTGCCCAAAATGCTTGCAAATAGAGCTTTCAGAGTTTTAGTTATTGCGTGCTATTTACCCTGAATCCTTCCTCTTACTCTACTCTCCTCGCTTACCTGAGTTCTCTTTGCACAGATATTTAAATATGGTTCTGACACATAAAAGCATATAAAATGCTTAATAATGCATATAAATTCCGACCAGTTTTCTAGAGAGTACACAATTGTAAAACAACAGTGAGGAAAGTGAAATACAAAGATTAAAGAGCCAAAAGCAGAAGTGCATACAGGAGCAAAGCCAGGACACCCAGATCCAAAACTCTCCACCCATTAGGATTCCCCAGGCCTCTGCCAATCTTAACTCCTCACTAAGCCTGGTTATTCGGTGGATGCTCAGACAAGGTCTCAGTTCCCGCGCCTATTGGATACTTGCTGCCGAAAGTATCTCAATCACATAACTTGTTTCCTTTAGTCCAATTTCATTGCTTGGAATTAGAAATGGGATATTACAGTTAGGCCTTAATAAGATTGGTTAACAGTCATGGATTTAATCTAAAAGATCTGGGGTGATGGTCCCTTAGTCTGGGAACTATGTTATTTGAAATATTCAACAGATGTCTACATCATACAATACTGACAACTAATTTGAAATCAGCATCATAAGCGAATTCCGTGGAGCCGGCTATTCTTCTGGCAATTAATCAACAATCAGAACAATCCTAGAACCTCATCCAGCTTTGCAGACCTGAAATTACAACCATCAGAGTAGAATATGTCTCTTCAGGATTTGCTATGTTAGGTAGCAGTTACAGTATTGTTTCTCAAAACATTGTCTGAAAACTCTGAAATGTTCATGTGTCACCTAAGGCTAGAGGTGCATGGGTTGGTCTCATAGGAATAATATTTATAGTATAATAATGCTGGTATTTATGTTACTGTGAGAAGAAATAATTTCTATTACATAACTTATTTTTAAAGCTAATATACTCTTTCAAATTATAATTATTTTTGAGCAGTAGCAAATAGAGTATAGGGTTAGGAGGTCCATATTCTGCAAGATAAATTTTTTTTAAATGATTTCTCTGTCCTAGGTAATGGGATCACTATTTAGATGAGCATTCAAAAACACAGAGAAAATGGGCTTCATCACTTCGTCTTTTTCAGAGATGATTAATTTTCCTCATGACCACCCTACTCCAACATAAGGATAAAATAGGCTTAGTAGAATACAATAACCATAGTCTTGTGCAATAATTTAAACTGTTTTAAGGTAAAATACCCTATGGTAGGCAGAATAATGGTTCCTGAAGATGTCCATGCCCTCATCCCTGGAACATGTGAATATGTTATACTACAGGGTAGAAGGATCTTTGCAGATGGAATTAAGGTTACAGACTTTAAAATAGCTCTATTATCCAGATGGGCCAAAGATAACAACATGGGTCCTTAAAAGTAGGCCACGGTAAGTAAGAAGAGGAAGACACAAAAGCCGGTCAGAGAGAGATGATGGAAGAAGAGGCAGGAAGATCTGAAATACGAGACAGACTCAACCCCACCACTGTAATTTTGAAGATGGAGGAAAGGAGCCATGAGCCAAGGAATGTTGGCAGCATCTAGAAACCAGAACAACCCTCAGCTTACTACCAGCAAGGAGCAGGGACCTCAGTCCTACAAACGCAAGGAACTGAATTCTGCCTTCTACCTGAATGAGCAAGAAAACAGATTCTCCCGGGCAGCCTCCAGGAAAGAACACAGCCCTGCTGACACTGATTTTAGTGCAATGAGACCAGTGTAGGACTTCTGACCTCAGAACTACGAGATAATACCTTTGTGTTGTTTTAAGTTGCTAAATTTATGCTAACTTGTTATGGAAGCAATAGAAAACTAATTCATACTATCTCCCTCTCTTTCTTCTCCCTCTCTCTAAAAGCTTCCAAAATGGTGCCTGGGTGTATGGAGAGGAGTATGGCTTTTCTGAATTCAGGATAGTGGAGTGAAGGGCCTAGGAGCCTTCTTTCAGAGCTAAGGGCGGGAGCTGGTTGGTGTAACCTGTGACTTCTCAGCCAGGCCCCCTTTTCCCTTTGTGCTTTCTGGCTAGCTGGGCTCCAGGAGGCTTCAAGAAATCCAGCAGCCCTTCAGAGCCTGGACCTGTACAGAAATCCCTGAGACGAGGAAATTAAGAAGCTAGCCTATCTGCTTGTTAGTGGAGAGAGTGGGAGAATTTGCTGAGGGAGAGAAACAACATAGGGGGTCCATACACAAATGAATATCTTAATAAATTATCTAGCTGTATAAGCTCTTGCACTGCACCAATCCCAAACATATGAATATAAGCAATAAGTATAGGAAGTGAGGAGACTTTATAATGTAGGACAAAAAGCATGGGGTTCAAATCTGGCCTCAGCCGCTTAGGAGGTACATGATCATGATCAAGTTATATAACAGCTCTGATTCTCAGTAGTTTCCCAATAGGTAAAATGTGGAGTATCAGATCATTGTGACGAGTAAATGAGTAATGTCGCTTAAGCATCTAGTACCCGCGTTTGTCCTCCTTAACAAAATCCTTTTAGGCCTAGTAGTTCATATTTACATCTGTCTCATTTCCTTCAGGCTTTGGGTAGAAAAGGCACTATTTTCAGATGCTTTCAAATTTGATTTCCAGTTTCTCTCTAAAAGAATTTACTGATCCCCTACTCTCCAGATAATATTCTATTGGAATACCAATCTACTTACTTGCATATATACCTCCTAGAATATTATTTATGAGAAAATATTTTAAATGTATTATTTTAACTTGACTAAATTTACTATGTACTTCCGTTAAATGCAAGAAAGATGGATTTTGTGATTATTTTTACTTGACTTTCGATTATTATTAGCCTTTCAATCATTGGAAATATCTGATATTTTCTCTTATAAAAGAAAAATGTAGATACAACCTCCTTAGATTTATGCATTGAAAGCAAATTTTAAAATTACTGTGGAATGAACAGGTACATTCATAAGTCTTTTCAAAATACACCTCCCTGAATAAAATATCAGTGATGTTTATAAAAAATTTTAATGATATTTCACAGGATGTGAATGAGGTTTCACAAGTGATAGGAGGGGAGCCCAATTATTTCTCATCAGAAGACTAGTAAAATTAAGTAGTCTTATGAAAATGGTCTACATCAAGCAAAAAAATATATGTGTAGAAAAACGTAGTTTAATTCTTCTTTTAATTTAATGTTTTTATGAGTATAAAATGCTTCAATAGCAAATAATTAAATTTAACTGAAATATTGTAGATCTTTTCACTTCACAGTCGCCAATAAGTAAACATGTCTTTTTTATAATTCAAGGACATCCTGGTAGGAGCTTTGATGAAAACTGAAGCAAGGTCATCAGATTTTCTTAACCCTTGCTTTTGAAAATGGTTTTGATCCTCTTTTCTCTTGTGTTTCTCAGTTAGTATAGATGAAACCCTGTAGTTATTTCTATCATAGAGGATGTTACATCTTTTTGGTCCATAAGTCTGTAGTTTTATTTCATAAAATAATTTAATAACAGAACTTCATAAAAACCATTAAGGACTAATACCCTAATCTAGCCATGAAAATAGGCCTTGACCAAATAAGGTAACACAAACAATTCATATCAGTACTGAACTTATTCACTTTTCTATTTGGTTTTCTTTTTGCTGAAATCTTTGTTGATGTGGAATTTTTATATTATACTTATTAGGATTGGAGAGAGGTAAGTGGATCAGGAGGAAGTGATAGCATTGATTAATGCGAATGCCAAGAATGAAAACTTCGTAGGCTAGAGAGAAGTTTTGGAGTATAATCAGTTTTGAAATGTATTTCTAAAGCTAGTCTGGTCTAATCTCCAGCCTTGCAACAAAATGACAATCGTCTCACACTAGTATCTTTCGTAATCTTAGAAAGAGATTCTACGGTGTCCTTAAATAACTCATTCCAATATCTTAAGATGCTCTGGATTCAAAAGTTTCCTCTTTAGTCTCTTTCTGATGTGACTGGTATCTCTACTCTGTTTTTCTGCTTGCATCAGAAATGCAGAATAACTACAGTCCACTCCTGAAATTGTATCCTTTCAAATTTTTACAGCAACATTCCTGAATTTTACGGTGTTGCAGAGAGAACCGTCTACTTCGTAACTACCTCTTATAGGTATATTGTGAAAGAAAATAAAATGATCACCTGATTAATTTTAAAGAAAGATCGATGTACATAGTCCACTTTAGCATGAGTTGGATATGTTTGATCATTAGATGGGCTCCTTTATGAATGAGGCACATTTTGAACCAGAGTTGAATTAAAGATGCGTGAGGCATCCATGTTAGGTTAGTCAGCAAAACAGCCAGTAGCATGCTCATAGTTATTTTTTATGATCTATCAAATTGAATCACCAATCCATTAAATTTAAACTTCTAGCATGTAGCAAATCTGTAATTAAACTAAACTAATTAACATTTTATCCTCATCTGAAGAATGCATTTACTCTGTTTATATGGGATTATATTTATAAGATTTTCTACAGACCATCTGCGTGGTCTCTTCTAAAGCACCATTTATCTTGTAGCATATTTCCTTAGCAAAAAAAAAAAAAAAAAAATCTGTTGTTGGTGCAGGAAATTTATTCACCACTAAAAAAGCATTTTCCAATTTAGAAACAAAAAAGAGGTACAGTATATTGTCAACTAACTCTTACTGCCTACAGAAAGATTGATTTTGTTTGCAAACCATATGGTTGATATCTAAATCATGTTCAGAGTCTTTCATTCATGATTGCAGATTGATACAGTCCTCCTCGAAAAATGTATTTATCTTTTCCAGCACTCATCAAACACTAAATACCTAACTAGGTTGCGAGAAGAATCTTGAATTCCATCATCTTACTCTGGTAATTGCTTTTCCTTCCTTATGTTTAACCAGAGTAAATGAACTATAATTTTAAATTTCTCTTGACACTCGCTATCAGATGCTGTATAAAACATGAACAAGGTGAAGAATGATGAAAAAGGCAACAGAAATATAAGTCTTTTCTGCAACAAAAAAAAGTGTTGCTTACGTGGGTCAAAATGATTACTACCAAGACATGCAGCTGCCTAAAATCACATTAATCCCAAATCAGGATTCCAAACTCCAGTGCCCCCAGGGGCCATGTGTAAATTGAAGGACAGGTGCCCCATAGAAAGGGGGAGCCACTTCTGAGCTCCCACTGAGTTGTTGCCAGGTTGGGGTGCCAGTCTTGTGTGCCTACCTCCTAATCTTTTCAAGAAAGACCAAAATTCAGGTAGCTTTTCTAAAATCTCCTTACTTTAAAATGTTGGCCACCCAGTCTATTTGTTGTTGTTATTATTATAATGCTGTCCAGGCCAAGCAAAGCATATGTGGGAAGGATTTGATCAGCCCTTGATCTCTCAGTTTACAACCTCTTCCTCAGATTTTGTTGCCAGGCGATATCTTCACCTGCAGAAGAACCTTGTGAAATAGACTTTCTAACATTAAGAATGAGTTTGTCTGCCTTACATATATCTAGTTGATATCACTGGCAAAGTATCCAGCGGGGAGCTGGGAAACAGTTGCAGCTGCATTTATGCCACTGTCTGGTTTTAGGCTTATGGTGTTAGCAACAGTAATAAGCACAGACATGTACTAAGTTCTTACTGTTTTGAGTTCACAACATGGTACTGAGTGCTTTACTTGCATCGTCTCATCTAATCCTGTTAACAACCCTATCAAGGGTAGTGAATATAATAATTCCTACATTTTGATTATAACAAAAAGAATTCTTGAGACCTACTATATGCCAGACACCACATACATTAATTATTAATTATTTAATATTTTTTAATTATTAAAATAGATCTAGTTCCTGCAATCCTGGATTTTTGTATCTAGTGGAGAAGATAGACCATTAACAATAAACAACTGTGCAATATAAATCATGCATGGAAATCGTACCTAAGGGCACACAGCCAATCCATTGCAGAGCTAGAATTTAGCATAACTAATACTTTTTGAGCACTCACTATATGCCAGGGACTGTGCTAAATGCCTTACGTAGATTAGCTAATTTAAACCTCAAAACAATTCTATGAGTCACGTGCTACTATTATCCCCATTTTTCAGATGAACCACCTGGGCCAAAAAAAATGTTAAGTGATTTGTTCAAGGTGGCAGAGCTGGTAAGTGATGGAACTAGGGTTTGAATCCAGTCAGCCATGTTCTTTGCCACAAACCATTCTTTCTTTGTTAAGCAAGTCACTTCATCTCTCTACAGGCTCCATTGTAAATTCCTCACCTAGTTTACTAAAGAGTAAATTATATTTGGATTTATGGGTGAAGTCCAATGGAGAAAAGGAGGATTGGACTTAATGATTTATAAGTTGTCTTTCTGATCTGTAATTTAAAATTTGAATTTTTGGTGAAGTATGTGGGTTTCTTCCACGTTGAGAAATTTTTTTGTGGTTGTTGTTGGTGTTCAAAATATTCTGGGAATAAATTTACTAAGTAGGATCTTGTAAAACCATTCTTAGGCCAGATATGCCTCACGTTAATTCTTAATTAAACTTAAAATTAAACTTGTATACTTTCAATGTCAAATCCAACTCACTGCTTTTTCAGATTATTAGCCAGGAGATCTCCTTATCAACAACTGTTGGTTACCTTCCATGCTCTGGATACCTAAGTAATCCATTGTCTTTCATTCTTCTCAGTCTTCTGGAATACAAACTTGTGGTGTTATTAAGTTTAAGCTCCCTAAGTCTTTAAAAAGGAGTCGTTTATGTTTGGATTAAAAATGTCACAAGATTGGGGCCAGTCCCATGGTCTAGTGGTTAAGTTTGGTGCGCTCTGCTACGGCAGCCCAGGCCCGGCTGGGACTTACACCACTTGTCAGTGGCCATGCTGAGGCAGCAACCTACATACGAAGTAGAGAAAGGTTGGCACAGATACTAGCTCAGGGCAAATCTTCCTCAGGGAAAAAAAGTCACAGGATCATTCATCATTTCTTGCAAAGCATGGCCATTCACGTATGCCCCAGCATCCTGATTCTTTTGGTAACAGAAAAAGCAAGAAGAGAGTATTATGAGTGTTATTATGAGCATTTAGATACTGTGTAAGAAACAACTTCTATAAATGTGTATTGCTTAGGAATAGTACTAAAATATAGTTTTAACATGAAATAATCAAGTCCTGCATAATATCATTTACATAGAATGGGCATATGTGATTATTTCATTTGGCTACTGGGATTTTACTATAAACTGTAACCAACACGTCAATACATTCCAAAATGTATCTTTTTTGGCATTGCAGAATAGAATATCAAATATGGCCTTTGTCAGCCTGGTCATGTCTTGTCCAGTAGGAAAACATTTGGGAATAAAATTATATATATATATATATATATATATATATATATATATATATGAATAGACAGCATACATTGCCATGTAAACAATAGCTATGAAATTCTAGGGCAATCAAGTGTGATCTACCTTTACGGTAGAACAAAAGGTTTTCCTTTTAATTTGGCATATAACATGCTCCTGAGATGTGACATTGTAGCAGCATTTCAAAATGGCTTTTATTTGTCATAGACTAGAGAGGAAGTCCAGATAACAGCATTTTATGTTGATGGCTCTGTATTCATCCCAAAGAATTTATACACAAAAAAATGGTCATATAGAATTCAACTGCAAAAGCACAGGTGAAAAGGACAACATCTGGCTCTTCATGGGGCCTCAGAGGAAGCGACCTGATATGATGGAAGTCATTATAATCACAAGGGCCTAATGCACTTTAGAAGAAATGACATACTAACCTATGAACTACTATAGCTAATTAAAATAGTCTCCAGGGAAAACCATTAAACTTATGGTAGATAAACATTCATTATTAACATTCGATGTTCTGTGTCTTCTAAAGATACTCTGGTAAAATCTTTTATCCTTTAATCAAATTTCTCTTTATGAAAATATGAGTTTTAATAAGTTGCAAACACTTGTCTCTGGACATGATAATTAAATTTTGGTGGGATGAATTTATCCACCTGTTAGTTATCTGCACATTTTAAATAGCATTGTACATGTTACATTCTAGCACGTTACAGCTGGTAAACACCCAAGAATTCTTTTAGCATATCTTGAAGAAACTGCGGCCCAAAGACCTACTAATGCATTTCATAACACTCTCCATACTATTTTGATGGTTACCAGGAAGTATCTGTTTAATTCCAAATTTGTCATTCTAACCTTGTTCTAACCATCAGATCTTTCCTTGGGCCTGTGTCAATCTCCACCAAAGGGAATGCAGAGCATTTGGAGGCTTCAGAGAAGAGTAGCAATCATAACTCACATTGAGGGTGACATAAAACACTAGTTTATGAAGCTCTCAGCAGAAAAACCGAAGTGAACATTGTCTTTTTTTATATGTAGTAATTTATAAGCTGTATTTGGTATTGTGCAGGGTTCTTTTCCTGCTCTTTGATTGTGCTAAATGGAAGCCAACGGCCAACAATCCACTAAAGATAGAACAACAAATGTTGAACTTAGAACAACTTTAGATAATTTTCATGTGTCGTGTAAGAAGCAAATTTCTAATGAGTCATTAAATGTGAAATGGATCTGAAATTCTTATTTAGAGGATTTTATTTTAAAAAAGATCGATTCTTATCAGTTTCAGACATCACATAGGCCCTTCACAGTGCAGGCCACTACAGTCATTTTTTGGATCCTCACTTCCTGTGACTTTCCCGCACATACTGTACAATGTAGCTGTGTTGGCTGATTTTTTTTTTTTTTTGCTGAGGAAGATTGGCCCTGGGCTAACATCTGTGCCCATCTTCCTCTGCTTTATATGTGGGATGCCTGCCACAGCACGGCTTGATAAGCAGTATGTAGGTCCGTGCCCAGGGTCTGAACCCAAGAACCCCGAGCTGCCAAAGCGGAGCACGCAAACTTAACCACTACACCACTGGGGCAGCCCCTGTGCTGGCTGATTTTATATGGCAACTTAACTGGGCTAAGGGATGTCCTGAGAGCTGGTAAAACATTACTTCTGGGTGTGTCTGTGAGAGTGTTTCTCAAAGAGATTAGTATTTGAATCAGTAGATTGAAGATCACCCCCACCAATGCAAGTGGACATCATCCAATCCATTCAGGGCTTGAATAGAACAAAAACGTGGAGAAAGGGCAAATCTGCTCTCTCTGCTTGAAGCTGGGACATCTATCTTCTCTTACCTTCAGATATCCAAATTCTTGCTTCTCAGGCCTTTGGTGTCTGATTTACACCATTGGCTCCCCTGGTTTTCAGACCTTCAGGTTTGGACTGTAACTCCACTACCAGCTTTCCTGGGCCTCCAGCTTGCAAATGGCAGATAGCGGCACTTCGCCTCCACAATCGTGTAGGCCAGTCATTCCTAATAAATCTCTTTCTGTAAATCTACATATATCCTACTGGTTCTGTTTCTCTGGAGAACCCTGAATACAGTAGCGATGTAAATTTTTCAGTTATGCATAATTTTTTACGCCTCTGAGTATTTGCACAAACTTTTGCCTAGTTGCTCACTTTTCCCATGAACACTTCATTAATCTTTCAAGACATAGCTCAAATATGACCAGCTTTCTGAGATCCTCTCTGACTCCAGCCACTTTCTTTTTCTTTTGTGTCCTTGCCTAAATTATAACTCTATTAGAATGTAACATATATTATAACACTGTCATTATATAATATGTTATAAAATATTAGAATATCATAAATATTATAATAAATATAAAGCATGCCTCTGTTATGGGATTATTTCTTTACCTTGATGTGATATATTTGAGAATAGAGGCCGTTTTTTTATTCCATATCTTCAAAATCCTGGCTTTTAGCAAAGTATTGAGTAGATGGTAGGTGCTGAATAGCTATAAACTGTTGCATATGTTATTATTATTAGACACTCAATAACAATTTGGTGATGAAATTATAAATTATTGCTAATGATTTCATATTTGCATATAGTTAATAGTAGAAATATTTCCTTCTTGCACAATACTTCAGATACTTCACTTTTTTTGATATTCAAATAACCCCGTGTAGTAAACAAGGCAGATAGTATATTCGTTTTACAGATAGAAGCACGAGAGAAGGGAAATCTAAGTGTTAACTAGATAGCTCTAAGATATTTTTTAGCTTGCAAAGTCTATAAAAGGTCACGTACTTATTTATCTCTGCTTTCTCTTGAAATCCCATTAAAATTGTAATAAAATATTTTTAAAATGTGAATTTAAAAATGAAGAAAAAGGGAGGAATTATGACAGTAGAGATGGTAAACCACTGAGGACTAGATAGTGGTAACTACCTGCTGGTTTGGAAACCTAAATCTACAAGTCAGGGGTGGGGAAAAAGAGGGGAACCAAAAAAAAAATCAATTCCCACTCTAGACCTTTGGAAAAGCTGGGGAATTTGAGGCTCCAAGTACCTCTGAAAGCAGTGCATGATGAGGCTGAAAACATGAGAATATGAATGGAAGATTAGAGAGGCTAGCCAGGTCCCCCAGATTCCCTTCCTGACCCTCTACTGACCCCAGCAGAAGACTAAAGATTCTGGAACTAGAATTGATCTGGACTTGGTGATAGTAGGCATGTCCAAGGGCTGAGTAGGGTGTCTTTCTTAAAACAGGGAATTATGGGAAACTCCACATCCTGAAAGGGGATACTATGGAAGTAGTTGAACAAGTAAAGTGGAAGGAGAGAAAAAAATGTGATCAGAGAAAACAGCATACTTGAACTAATAATTTTGGAGTAAGAGAAGATAGAGATAACACTAAGATCCAGGTGTGCCAGTGGAAGGACATTGCTGGGATGGAGTGAAGATGAAAGGCCTTAGAGATGTTGAGGTCATGGGTCTGGCAGGCAGTGTGTTAGATGCACTTTTCATTTGAACAAGAGGTTACTCAGGATAATCATGGGATTTTAATGCTTAGGGCTCTTCAGTTGCAAGCAACAACCTGGTAAATTAATTGACTCAATTGACACTGGTAACGTAAGCAAAAAGGAGGAATTTAATATAACAATATATAGAAGAGCTTACAAGTCCATAGGAAAAAATGAAGACTTTTTCTTCTCAAAGACTAGAAACGAGAATGGCTCCAGGGTTCTAGGTAGCTGGAGCTGACAGTCTTTTCTGGACACCATTTTAGAAGGAACTTAGCCTCACTTTTCATCTTTCCTCAAAACTCAAAATTCCCAGAAAAAAGAATCAGATTAGGCTAGTTTCAATCATGTGCCTCTTGGCTAGTAAAGGGCAGGGGACCTTGATTGAGATAAGAATGCATGCAATAGAGAAGTAGTTGCCCAAAGTGGACAAGAGTGCTATTACCAGAAGAAGAGGGAGTCATTGCTGGGCAGACAGAAGTAAGAGATGTCCATTACAGGTGCCTATTGGCAGAGCATTAGCATTTTATTCTAACTTTTTATAATAAATACTTCTCTGTGTAAAAAGTTACCATATAATGAGTAAACACCTTAACTTTCTTCTATTCTTTAATTTCATTTGGTGAAAATAATCTTAAACCTAAAATTGTAATATGACATTCTGAATATGCAAACCTTAGTGTAGAAAAGAAACTTTCCAGAATATGAAAAATAATAAGAATGCAATGTTATGAATTGAGTAGATAAAAAAGAAGTTTTAAATATCTAAGACACCCTTTCTGATGCTTTACTTGATTTGTACCACATAAGGAAAAGAGATATATATTTACCAAAAAGTTAATAGTAAAAAAACCTCAATAACAAAACAGGTTTCAGAGTCTATATTTCTTCATGAACTCTCAATTTATACACATTTTATGCTGTCAAAAACAATAGAGTCAGCTATGCTTAAGTTTATGACTCTGGGGGAGCCTGATAAGATTGAGCATTTAACAAAACTTGTGACAGAATCAGGATGAAGCCCACCCATTTGTCTTGCTGGCCTACAGTGACTAATTTAAATGTTTGTTCATATAAACTAAAGCGGTAGCAGGAACGAATCATTTTGATTGGTTTATTTGCTCACACACAAAGCTAAATCACTGGGAGAGCGAAGCTAAAAGCAAACAGATCAAAATGTCAACCATCTCTTCTATTTTTGAATTTTCGTTCAAGAGTGAAGGTAGTTTCTCTAATAGTTCTGTGGTTCCTTACTTTCCTACCTATCACCTACCATTTACTGAATAAACGTTTTAAGCACTATGGTATCCTAGGTGCTAGGTTAATAAGTACTTAGATAATGAGAAAAGAAAGGCAATAATGAGTATTTTCAAACATGCTTATGATAACCTAGTGATCCAGCCTTTTATTCCCAATCTACTCTCCCTAAGCTCATTTAGTTTCTTTATTCAAGTGTGAGTGGGTCTCTTGAAGATGTCCTTGTATTGACTTTTTCTTTTGTCGTTTTTTTCTCTTACTATTTTTGTCAGCTTTATCAGGGTTCAATTTACATGCAATAAAAAATATCAATTTTAAGAGGTCAGTTTTAATTCACTAAGTTTTGACGAATGTATATATTCATATGACCACTGACTCAATCACGATCTAAAACACTACCATCACTCCAAAGGTTTTCCTGTGTCCCTTAGCTAACCTTTCCCCAAGCCCCTGACAAACACTGATCTGCTTTCTGTGGGCTATAGTTTTGTTTTTTTTTTTTACCTTAGCATAACACTTTTGAGAATCATCCATGTTATTTCATATATCAGTAGTTTATTCCTTTTTATGGTGGATAGTATTCCATTTCATAAATATACCACAAATGGTTTGCGCATGCACGACTTGATGGACATTTCAGTTGTTTCCAGTTTGGGACTATTGTAAACAAAGCTGCTATGAACATTCAAGTACAAGTCTTTAAGCACATCTAAATGTCTTTTCTCTTGGGTTAACACCTAGGAATGGAATTGCTGGGTCATATGATGACTATATGTTTAACCTCATGAGAAACTGCCAAATTGTCTTTCCAAGTGGCTGTGCCGTTTTGCATTCCCACCAGCAATGTATGAGAACTCCAATTGATCTACATTCTTATACTTACAGTTTTATAGTTTTAACTCTTCCAGTTAAGTCTATGATTTACTTCAGGTTAAATTTGAATATGGTTTGAGGTAATGGTTAGATTTTCTCTCTCTCTTTTTTTTTTTTTACATGGATATCCAGTTGTTCCAACATCATTTGTGGATGTGATCATCATTTCCCCCATTAAATTGTCTTGGTAGCCACCTTGAAAAATCAATTTATGGACTTCTATTCTGTTCCACTGATCTCTATTTATGTCTTTATATAAATCCTCCCATCTGGAATGCTGTGGCTTGATATTAGATCTTGAAATTGGGTAGTGTTAAGTCTTTCACTTTGGTCTATTTTCTCAAATATGTTTCATATATATGAAAATTTTATAATCAACTTTTAACATCTACAAAAAGTCTGCTGGGATTTGACTGGAATCAAGCTGAACTTGTTGATCAAGTTGGGGAGAACCAATGTTAATAGCATTGTGTCTTCTAATCCATAATCATGGTGTCTCTCTTCATTTGTTTGGTCCTCTTTAATTTCTCTCAGAAATATTTTGTAGTTTTTAGTGTACATGCCTTGCATATATTTTGTTCAACTTGTCCCCAACTATTTCATATTTTTAAATGGTATTGTTCCTTCACATTTTTTTTTTTGAGGAAGATTGGCCCTGTGCTAACGTCTGTTGCCAATCCTCCTCTTTTTCTTTTTTTTATCCCCAAAGCCCCAGTACATAGTTGTGTGTCATAGTTGTAGAGCTGTAGCTCTTCTATGTGAGACACCCCCTCAGCATGGCTTGATGAGCAGTGAGTAGGTCCGTGCCCAGGATCCAAACTGGTGAACCCCGGACTGCCGATGCGGAACGCCTGAACTTAACTGCTATGCCACCAGGCCTGCCCCTGTTCCTTTACTTTTGATTTTCAATTGTTTGTTGCTAATATATAGACATAAAATTTATTTTTGTGCATTAACCTTGTATCACGTCACCTTGTTAAAGTCAGATTTTTATAAATTCTTTGGAATTTCTAAATAATGACATTACTGTCTGTAAATAAAGACCATTTAATTTTTTTCCTTTCCAGTCTGTGAGCATTGTATTTCTTTTCATTTCCTTATAGCCCTGGCTAGGAATTCTAGTAAATTGAATAAAAATGTTTAGAGTAGACACTCGTGCTTTGTTCCCTATTTTAGGGGGAAAGAATTTAGTATTTCACCATTAAGTATAAAGATAGCTATAGATTTTATTCTATAGGTGCCTTCAACCAGATTGAGCATGTTCCCTCCTCTTCCTAATAGGTTTGAGAGTCTTTATCATAAACGGATTTTAAATCTTGGTAGATACTTCCCCTGCATATATGGAGATGATCATATAGGTTCCTTTCTTCATCTGTTAATATGGTAAATTACATTGATTCATTTTTGAATGTTAAGCCTACTTTGCATTCCTGGGAGAAACCCCACTTAGTCATTATTAATCATCTTCTTTAACATATTTCTGGATTTGATTTGCTAACATTTCATTAAAGCTTTTTTCATCTATGTTCATGCAGAATTCTGATCTCTGGTTTTCTTTTCTAATAATGTGTTTGTCTGGTTTGCTATCAGGGTAATGCTAGCCTCAAAAGGAATTGAAAGTGTTTTTTCTTTTTATGTTTTTTAGAGGAGTTTTTGTACAATTTCTTCTTTAAATGGTAGTTAGAATCTGCCCGTGAAGCCACTTGGGCCTCGAGTTTTCTTTAAAGAGAGATTTTTACTACAAATCCAATTTCTTTAATAGATCTGGGATGGTTCAAATAATTAACTTCTTCTTGAGCGAGCTTTGGTAGCTTGTATCTGTCCAGGATTTGCCCATTTCACTTAAGTTGTTCAATTTATTGACATAAAGCTATTCATGATATCCTTTTTTTATGAGTTTACTTTTTTTCATGATATACTCTTACTATGCTTATGTCTATTGATCTTTCCAAAAAACGGGTTTTGTTTTCATTGATAGTCTCTATTATTTTTTTTTATTTTCTATTTCATTGATTTTAGCTCCTATATTTGTTATTTTTTTCTTTCTGTTTACTTTGGGTTTAATTCACTACTCTTTTTGTAGTTTCTTAAAGAGAATGTGTAGATCATTGATTTAAAACCTTCCTTCTTTCTTAATATGAGCATTTAATACAATCAATTTCCTGTAAATATTAGTGGCTACATTCCACTAATTTTGATATGCTATGATTTATTTTCATTATTTTCATTAAGTTCAAAATATATTCTAATTTTCTTATGATTTTGACTAGAGTGATAGGTATGGAAATGATGAGAAATGATAAGATTTAAGAAACATTTTAAAGATATATATATATAAATTGAGATGAATTGATAAGGAATAAGAAAATGAAAGACAAGTTTCACCTTCTTCACAATTGTGTTAAGGCTGGCAAAATGGGATTGTATTTCACATGATTTTGGCAGTGTATATTGAAATTACTTCCAGTTTGAAGGTTGCACATTTTGGAGAATATGCGTAGTTTAAGACCCTCAGAAAACATGTAAAAATTGCACATCAGTACACTGAATAATGTATGTAAACCACCATAGCTAAGAATGAGAATATTTTGATAGTTTGATGGCTCTGACAAACGGTAATATATAGACTTACCCTTTGTGATATATGCTGTCACTGAACTGCTTGAACTAGCTCAAATCCCTCCTCAGCAATATTTCATCTGGTTGGATTTGAGTGCTGAACAAGGGTTTCACTGCATATATAACTTGTCCCCAACTTCCCTTTGCAGCATCTTCCTCATCACGTCCTCAGCGCAAAAGTCCCACTGTGCTCTTTACCCTTCCTTGGTTACCCGTGCACTTTCCACACTTTCTCAATATTTCCAGTCCCGATAGCTCTTCCCACTCCACAGGCAAAGTCCTTTGTATTATTCAAGAATTTGGTCAAAAGTCACTTGATCTGAGAAGCATTTCTAAATCCACCTCCTTCTGCTCACCTTCTCATCCTAAGTAAATTTTGTCACCCCCACGCCCCACCTCTCCATATAGGGAGTGCTATTTCCTTACTACTATATGTCACTTCTCCAGTACCATCATCTCTCTAATTGTGAGATCTACTGTCCACAACACTACTTTGCATATAGTATAAAATTCAGTACTAATAATAATCGTCAACATTGAGTCTTTTATACAATGCATTACCTAATTAATCCCCGCAACAAGCCCATAGGTAGATCATTGTTTTTCTCACATGAGGAAACAGAGAGAGGCTGAGCAATATTGCCAAGGTTATAGCTCGTACAGGCAGGGCCCAAATTCAGATCCAGGCTGACTTTCCAACCAGAGGCATAATGCCTCTCCAAATTATTGCCAAATCAAACTGGATGGTGCTCTAGAGTGTGTCAAGGCAATAGCAGCGTCTCCCAATGTTAAGAGAAGAGGAATGCCTTTCACAATGAGGGATGAAGATTTTTATTCCATAACCTCACAAGTAGACCCAAGTATAATAAAAATAGCTTTTTCTGGAGATTTACATGAAACATACCAAAATTGACTATGGCTCTCTCCATTTAAATTTTTATACGATGGCAGCATATATCACAACTTTTTCTAGAGAAATGCTCAGCAAGCTTGGAATAAATCCTGAAGAATTTATACGCGACATTGTGAGCAGAGTTACCAAGTTGTTCTGATTAGTAGTTTAGGTGAGATAATCCCAGCAAAGGGAGTAAAGGCACATTTAAGCATCATAATAGGTTGGGTTGGTCCTCCTCCCTGCTTGCTGAAAATGGGTCTTCCAACGGAAGAGCGCCCGTAGTCAGGATGCACGGCCACAAAATCTGTTATTTGGCTAAAGAGAGAGCTGCAGTCAAACCTCACCTGAAATCAAACATCCTAAGCTGATCCTGAATTTATTTGAGAAGACTAAATTCAATAGATAAGAAAGGCCTGTAAATTGTCCAAATACAAATATCTGATGAAGCTTTAACTGCACTTCTGAGGCCAAGATGAACAAAGGCTCTGGAGGAACAATGAACACTACAGAAATGTCTTGAAGTCAGTGGGTGGCAGCAGGTCATTTTTGCATTGAGGCCATAGAAAATGATACTTGTGCAAAAAAAGAAAATGGAAGAAAGATCCAAGTCAAAAGTTTAGTCATCTAGCTATAGCAGAGGAAAAAATGACTACTTGAAGAAAATATCCTCAAATAGAATTTGTTTGTCCCACTTCAGCCTAAAAGAACTTCCTTAAGGCAATCTTCTCTCGTCCCCTGACCAGGTTAAATCTACTGCTGTATGTTCTACCTGTACTTTCCCTGGGTACCACTTATCACAATTGTGTTTACATTGATACGTTATTTGTATGATTGTGAATGACTGCTCCCCCACTGGACTATAGGTTCTTCAGGGGCAGACATCGTTGTCTCTCTAACTCACCATCGTAGCTCTAGTTTTTCACACAGGCCCAAGACAACAGGTGCTAAAAGATTACTTTATGAGTGAATGAATAACTATTGCCATGCAAACCCTGGGTGGCGTAGGAAGAAAACAATCATATGATTAGCTTTTAACACTAATATAGAAACAGGCACCAAAATTAAGGCAGAAAATAAAATTTCTAAATCTAGAACCCAGGTTCACTTAGAACCATCGACACTGAGTCTACTTTCATTTTCTAATAAGAACCATTTATTTGGATCTGTGACACAGGGGGGAGAGACAGCTCTAGTAAGAGCTTTCCAGCCTTAATTAGAAACGTCACCATGTTGAAGATGTAAAGAATCTCCCAGAATATTTACAACATAATTTGGATTATTTGAACAGAGAGTTCACTTAATAATTAAATTCCTGAATCTAGAATTGTTGTATCTTTACAAAAAAAAAAAGAATTAGAAAATTGAAGCTATACAATGCAAGGTAGGTATGCAAATGAGTTACACTGTATATGTTGTTTGATAGGCTAAACATGCTAAACATGAATGTCACATCTACTAACACTCTGGGCATGCTATGAATTCATGGTGTCAGATACATTGCAATCATTGATTTACATAAGTATTGCAATTTCTCTACCAGTGTAACAGATTTTAGCTCGAAAGAACCATAAACTGAGAGGCTCACTACAGTTTAAAGTCGGCAGCTGGTGAGGAGATAAATTCCAAGCCAGAAGAGAGTAGGCAAGATGTTGCTGCTGTTTCCTAAGGAGAGCGTCCCTGGGTGATACATCTGCTGTTGAAACATCAAAACACATTTCATTGTGGAATCCTCCACACATACTTAATCCAGATTTCTTTGATTTTAACTTCATCTGACAAATGAAAAGACGTCCACATTTCCTCTCCTTAAGAAAAAAATGCCAAACTCTTTTAATAAATATTGACTTACATGGTAGGCAGAATAATGTCCCCCCAAAGATGTCCACGTTCTAATCTCTAAAACATGTGAATATGTTACCTTACACGGCAAAATGGAATTTTCATATGTAATTAAGTTAAAGATTTTGAAATGGGAGGATTATCCTAAATTTTCTGAATGAATCTAATGTAGACAAAGGGTCCTTATAAGAGGGAAACAGGAGAGTCAGAGTCAGAGAAGTAGATACGACAATGGAAGCAGAGGTCAGAGAAATGCCATTGCTGGAAGGGAACCACCAGCCAAGGAATGAAGGGAGCCTTTAGAAGCTGGAAAAGGCAAAGAAGAGATTTTCCCCTAGAGACTCCAGAAGGAACACAGCCCTGCCAACACCTTAATTTTAGACCTGTAAGACTCACCTTTAGACTTCTGACCTACAGAATAGTAGGATAATTTGTGTTGTTTTAAGCCACTAAGTATGTGGCATTTGTTACGGCAACTATAGGAAATTGATACAATTTATATTGATGTTATTGACCTTTGTTATCTCTAGCAATAATTCCTTTCTGTAGACTCGTTTTCTTGACTGTGCATTTTATTCTTAATCTTACTTCAGGTGATTCAATTCATTCAGTTGATTCAGTTCATCCAGGGGATCGATTGATCTGGGAAGGCAGGACGTAGTGGTCAATAGTCGAACTGCAAGTAGAATATTTATTAAGCATTTGCTATATTCAGGTATTACGCTACATGGTCAATGCTCTGCTATATTTACTATATTATCCCACTATTTTAGCTGCTATCAGGGCAGAAAAAATATGTCAAGTTCTCTACTTCTCCAAAGCTTACAGTCTTGTCGGGACAACTGCGAAACTTACACATGGAGCTGTTTTCTTAAGGAGCAACTCTAGGGCCCCAATGTTCGGTGAAATATAACTAGCACAGCACCAAATACAAGGCGCTGTAAGATATTCACCCTAAAAAGGTAAGCAAGTGCTGTCCTGCTTCACAAAACTGTCTCTATTCCATAAGTCCCCCAAATAGGCTTGCATTTATCTTTACATATTTCCTTCTAACATTTTTAGAAAAGAATTTCTAATAAAAATTCTTCATCCTAGAGACTATGTGAACATCATCTGATCAATCACAAAGTGAAATAATTTCTTTAAAATGGTGCTTTTATTCTATAGGAATTCTTTAAGCATTTTCATCTCATTTTTTTAATAACAAGCACAAAATAAAACCATTGTATCAAGGGACAATTATTTTGATTATAAGTACCCAAACCAAAACTGAAGTAAAATATTTGGAGTATGTATTAGTCAAGGTTCTCCGAGAAACAAAACCAATAGGATGCATATAGAAAGAAATTTATTATAAGGAATTGATTCATGCAATTAGAGGGGCTGGCAAGTCCAAAATTAGCAGTGTGGGCTAGAAACCCAAGAGAGCTGATGGTGCAGGTCCAATCTGAAGGTCAACAGGCTGGAGGCTTTGACCCACCCTCCCTCCTTCTTATAAGGACCCTTTGGATTATGTTAGAGTCACCAGGTAATTCAGGATAATCTTCCCATTTCAAGTTTCTTAACTTAATCACATATGAAAAGTCTCTTTTGCCATGTAAGGTAACCCAGTCACACCTCAATGGTGAGATAAAGTCTGAAGGCAGTCTGCTGGAGAATTCCCTCTTGCTCAAGGAAGTTGGTCTTTTTGTTCTAGTTAGATCTTCAACTGATTGGACGAGGCCCAGCCACACTATGGAGGGGCACAATTCACCAATTTAAATGTTAATCTCATCCCAAAACACCCTCCAAGTTGACACATAAAATTAACTTCCCAAGACCCCCCTTTATTAACTTGGCACTCATACAGATCTCCTTAAACCGTACTTAAGCTAATAAAAAGAATAACAGTCATACTTCTGCCTAACATGGTATAACTATTCTGTGTACAACTGGAAACACTAACCTTTTCCCTGAAAGAGGACGCAAAATCTTTGATTGATGTTTACCCTTCTTCTTGCTATCTTGTACTTAAATACTATGATGTAAAGTTGACAATACTTAAATACTATAATATAAAGAGAATACATCTTATGTGACATGGTAAAGAGGGAAGAAAAGCCATACACACACACACACACAAACACAAAGACAAACGTATTCATAACAAAATGAGGAAATACTCAAGACAATTACAGTCCTCATTTTTGTAACTAGTCAAGTGGTCATAGCAGGTGTTCATAACTGTCTTCTTCCACTGCCCATTCCGTATTACCTATGCCTTCAGCAAGAACCTCAACTGGTCATGGTTCTTTACCTGCTGGGTGAACCAAATCTTCATTCCTGAAGGGTCTCATTAATATTTCTGCCTGAACTGAGTTGTTATAGTTTTCCATTGACTTTCCATCACAGGGTATGGTAATAATAAAAGACACCCTAGGGGATCTCCTATACAGGCATACCTCATTTTATTGCACTTCGCTTTATTGAGCTTCACAGATATTGCGTTTTTTACAAGACTCTCCATCAGCAAAAAGATTGTGACTTGCTGAAAGCTCAGATGATGGTTAGCATTTTTTAGCAATAAAGTATTTTTAATTATGGTATGCGCATTGTTTTTTCAGACATAATGCTATTTCACACTTAATAGACTACAGTATAGTGTAAACATAACTTTTATATGCACTGGGAAACCCAAAAATTCGTGTGACTTGCTTTATTGTGATATTTGCTTTATTGCAGTGATCTGGAACCAAACCGACAATAACTCCAAGGTATGCTTATATTCTAGAAATATTCTTCCTTACCTCCATTATGGAGTTTCAGTCCCATTTCCTTTGGTAGTCAGGATCAATCACCCCAGCCAACACCATAACTCCCTTCTTTGCCTGGAGGCAAAAGACTTGACTCAGAGGTATGAGGAGTCCAGAATAGCCAGATGGCAGTCTTAACTTCTAGTTCAATGGAATCATTATTATGTCTTCTAGTGGAAGCATTTCTCCTTTTGGAACTAAGACCTCTAGACTAGCAGAGTATAAAGGTGCAGATACAGGAAGCAAAAATTCTGCCAGTGGTCCCCTAGGGATAATAGTGAGTGGTGCCACTCATTTCTACCCCTTTATTCCTGGACCCATGAATGCTCTCTATGGGAGAAACAGCATCATATATCTGATGCTGATTTAGAGCATATACAGCCTTCTGGAAAACCTTGCCCCTGCTCTGCAAGGTATTGCCAGCTTGCTGGCACTTTGGAAGACACTGAGTCTTCAAAAAGCGATTCCACCATTCTATCAAATCAGCTGCTTCAGGGTGGTGGAGAAACGTGGTAATACCAGTGAGTTCCATGAGCATGGACCCATTGCCCCATTTCTTTTGCTATGAAGTGAATTCCTTGATGAGAAGCAATGCTGTGTGGACATGACAGTGGATAAGGCATTCTGTAAGTCCACAGATGGTAGTTTTGGCAGAAGTATTGCATGCTGGGAAGACAAATCTGTATATAGAGTAAGTGTCTATCCCAGTAAGAACAAAAAAATACTGCCTCTTCCACAAGGAAAGCAGTCCAATGTAATCAATCTGTCACCAGGTAGCTGGCTGATCACCCCAGGGAATGGTGCCATATCAGGGGCTCAGTATTGGTCTCTGATGCTGGCAGATTGGGCATTCAGCAGTTGCTCTAACCAGGTCAGCCTTGGTGAGTAGAAGTCCATGTTGCTGAGTCCATGTATAACCTCCATCTGCACCACCATGGCCATTTTGTTCATGTGCCTACTGGGTGATATAGGGGTGACTGGTATCCACAGAACAGGTCATCCTATCCACTTGATTATTCAAATGCTCACCTTTTGGTGAGCATTCACATGGGCCACAAATATCTTCAGGGTTTTTGTCCATTCACAGAGGTCTAGCCACATACCTCTTCCCCAGGCTTTCTTGTCACCAATTTTCCAATCATGCTCCTTCCAAGTCCCTGACCATCCAGCCAAACCATTGGCCACAGCCCATGAATTGGTATATAATTGCATGTCTGGCTATTTCTCCTTTCAAGCACAGTGAACAACCAGGAGCACTGCTCAAAGTCCTGCCCACTGAGAGGATTTCCCTTTAGGGATGTCCCAGAAACTGGCTGTAGTGCTGCAGCTGTACACTTTCAGGTGCTGCCTGCATATCGTGCAGAACCATCTGTAGACTGAGCCTGAGTCTTCTCTTCCTTCCAGCTGATTGTAGGGAGTCCCCATGAGGCCATAGGTAGAGACAGGGAGAAAGAAGTCGAATGGCTGGAGTGGGGACCATAGGCATTTGGGCCATATCATGTAACTTACTTGTACCTTCAGGACCTGCTTGGGCCTAGTGTTGCATCTACCACTTCCATTTGATGATGGAGAGCTGCTATGCATGCCCAACTTTGTGACATGGTGCATCAGATAACACTCAGTTTATGATGGGCAGCTCAAGTTACATGGCAACTTGGTGGCCCATGGTTAAGTGTTCTGTTTCTCAAAAGGAGAGTAGTTATCTGCAGAAGATTGCAGAGCTTTGCTTCAAAATCCTGAGTCTGCACTGTGATTCACCTGTAGGAGCTTGCCAAAGGCTCCAAACAGCATCCCTACCTACCACTGACCCTTCAAGCACCATTGGATCTGTTGGATCATACGGCAGAAGTGGCAGAGCAGCTCGCATGCCAGCCTGGACCCATTGCAGAGCCTTCTCTTGGTTCTGGGCTCCACTCAAAACTAGCAGCTTTTCGTATCAGTCAGTAAATGGGCCAGAGTAACACATCCAAATGAGGAATATGTTGCCTCCAAAATCCAAAGAGGCCCACTAGACATGGTGCTTCTTCTTTGGTTGTAGGAGGAGCCAGATGCAACAACTTATCCTCCACCTTAGAAGGGATATCTCAACATACCCCACACCACTGGACCCTCAGAAATTTCACTCCAGAAATTCAGATAGAAGGCCCCTGAATTTTTTTTTCAGCTTTATTGAGGTATAATTGACAAATAAAATTGTAATGTATTTAAAATGCACATTGTGGTAGAATCACTTATATGTGGAATCTGGAAGGCCCTGAATTCTTGTCAGATTTATCACCCTCTGACACACAGATGTTTTACCAAAAAGTCTAGAGTAGTTGCTATTTCTTGCTCACTAGGTCTAATCAGTATAATGTCATCAATGTAGTGGACCAGTGTGATATCTTATGGAAGAGAAAAGTGATCAAAATGCCTATGAGCTAGGTAATGACATCGGACTGGAGAGTTTACATATGCTTGAGGTAGGACAGTGAAGGTGTCTTGCCAGCCTGGCCAGCTTAAAGCAAACTGCTTCTGGCAGTCTTTACTCACAGGTATTGAGGAAAAAAAATTTGCCAGATCAATAGCTACATACCAGGTACCATGGGATATGTTAATTTGCTCAAGCAATGAAATCACATTTCGTATAACAGCTGCTATTACTCCCACTGCATTTAGGTTTCCCAATTCAGCGGCCACACTTCCCACTGTGAGGTATGGCTTTCAGAGAAGAATGACCAGAGAGCTCTTCAAGGATACTGGCACTCCTTTCATAAATTTATCTCTCACAGTTGTGGTAAAAGGTGTGTCTTCTGGATCCTCCCAGAGTGGGGAAGTTGGTCTTAAATGACAAATCCACTCTGACATCTCAATCTGCCTAAGTCTTTGAATCCTTTCCTCTACAGTAAACCAAGGCAGGTGAACATTTTCAACTAGCTCAGTATGAAGCCACCTTTTGGTCCATATCTCAGCCAACAAACCAAACAAACTGTTAGAGTCCTTTCTAACTCCCTGAGCTGCAACATCAAATGCAGAATCTCTGCCTGGTGGGCCCATATCAAATACATTCAAGGGGGAGCAGCATGTGCTATGTATAGGAATGACTAGTGTTTTGGTGTGATCATTGCAATATTTGCTGTGAGTAAGAAGGAGGCAGAACGTGGGGGTTACTAGGCAGACTGGATTCAGATGTAAAGACTAAGAACTCTTGGTATAAGACCTGTGGGGCAAATAGGGTAACTACGCTAAAAATATCATCCACCAAGTCTCAAAAAACCCTTAAGGTTACTTTGACTAAGTTTCCAGCCTTTAATCAGGACTTGTGAATTTGAATTAATACATCCATTTTATTTAAATGGTTTTTCATTAAGTCTTACCTCACACCTGCTTGATTCTTCCCCTTCTAATCTTTGTATTGTCTCTCCTTCTTTCTTTTTCCTTACTTTCTTTTTTTTAAAAAAAGATAGCTATTTCTTAAAGAATTAAATACTTCTGTCTTTCTGATGTCTCCCAGTTTTAGGTAATACTTGTGAAATGCACTTTCATGAGGTGCTTTTTGGGGAGAGGTAGTTAAAAATCATTTGACTCAAAGCTCTTTCCCATTGTGTGCACTTCAGTCTTCAGAATATAAATCCATTTTGTAATTACTCCAATATTCTCATCTTAGAAACTTTGCCTGACACGCCATTCCATATGTTTATGATTCTCTGAATGAAAAAGTGTTCCCTGACAACCATTCAGATTTTTCTCTTTAATTTCCATTTATGCCTTATTGTCTTATAATGTTCAACTGAAAATATATGTTGCAATATTGCATGACATTATCAGTATTACTTAAGATTTTATATACCCATATATCAGCCAAACATCAGATAAATCTCGCTATTCTCCTTTCTGTACATCTTCCTTCCTTGAAGAGCACAGGTAATAGATTCAATTTCTCCTTCATGACAAGTTGACTTTAAGCATTTCTTACAAACTGAAGACAAGAATCAATTTGCATTTGAGTTTGAATTATTTTTAAAATGTGAACTGGAAATGGAATTTGGCTTAACGTTTTTGCAATTAAAGTGATGGTGCTAACTGCAATGCTTTTTAGACGAAACTTACATCAGGGTTGATTTTAAGAATAGTGTAAAGCCAAGACACAAGACTAATTTGAAGGTCTTGCTAATAAATAATGTTGTTAGAAAAAAGGGGGTATTCTGATGATTTGTAATCCTGCAATAATGGCTTCTAAATAGTTAAGATTAGTTTGAGAGATGAGAGCCTTTCCACCCTCTATGCCATATGCCAGCAGGGGACAAAAATCAATCTTGCGAGGGCTCTGATTACTTCTGCTCCAAGTTTCTTGTCAGCAGATTCAAAATGTGCAAGGCAATGAATCTTCCACAGGGTAGAGGTGCTGCCCATCAGCTGGAAATCTTTTTTCCCAACTTCTGGTAGAATATCTCCTTGTGATAAATTAGGAGAGGGAAAAGTAGAAGACTATTTGGTGCAACAATTTTAATCCTGTGTTATCAGTACAGAGAGAAAGTGACACCAGTTCCTGTGGTTTTGAAATGAAAAATGTACCCTTGGAGGAAAGAAGCTTGAAAGTTAAGAAACAAATAAAATAATGGTCTTTGTCATCTTACAGTACCATGCTGCTTAGCTAATGATCAAGTGAGAGCCACGTTAAGGGTTGAAACCTGAATTGATAAATACTAATATCTGAAGCAAGACGTCTAGACTTGGATCCGCATTAGAAGCTATAAGGAAAAGAAATTGAAATTTGATTATAATGAAAGACACAAGGATATGAGCAATGAGAGGAACAAGCACAATGTAATTGACAGAATAAGTTTCTCAAAGATGTCCACATGCTAATCCCCCAAACTGGGAATATGTTATCTTCCCTGGCAAAAAGGATTTTGCAGATGTGATTGAGTTACACACCTTGCACTGGGGAGATTATCCTGGATTATCTAGGTGAGCCCAATATAATCACAAGGTCCTTAAAGTGGAAGAGAGAGACGGAAGAGGTCAGACTGATGCAATGTAAGTTGCTTTCGCAAACTTTGAGGAAAGGGCCATGAGCCAAAGAATGCAGGTGGCCTCTATAAGCTGGAAAAGACAAGGAAATGGAGCCTACCAAGAGCCTACAGAAAAGAACATAGCCCTGCTGACACCTTGATTTTAGCCCAGCGAGTCCCATGGAGACTTCTGACCTGCAAAACTGTAAAATAATAAATGTGTGTTGTTTAAAGAACTTAAATTTGTGGTAATTTGTTAGAGCAGCAATAGAAAACTAATAGAGGCAAGATATAAAAAGATAAAACAATAAGTAAGTTTTAAAATTACATATTTCCAATTTTCCATGTACTTTTATCATTGTTCAAAGACAAATATTTTGATACAGTCTTTCTGTCTGTTTCTAATTGTCTTTCAATAGTTCTCAAATACATTTAAATCATGAATGCCCTTTGACCTAGAAATTGCACTTCTGGGAATTTAATAAAATAATTAAAGGTGTGTGAAACGATTATTTACAAGAATATTTATACTAGCCTAAAACAGATAATAGACTAAATGTTCCACAGTGGTGGTGATTTGAATACATTTTGGCGTAACCTCAAACAACATACTGTGCAGTCATTAAAAATTAGTTAAATGAGCACTTGTTGAAATTGGAAAAACATTCTTGATATGTTGAGGTGAAATCAGGTACAAAATACTATGTATGGTATGATAATACTGGTATAAAATATTTGATATGCTGGCTTATGATATTGGTGTAGTTTATCTCTAACCACACCAATACTTTATACCAATTTTTCATATATATCACCAAATATATACATGAGTAGTGAGTGTGGATGTATAGAATGTGTTTTTATCCTACTCTTAGATTAAGAAAAACACACAAAAAATGTATCTTTAGATATAAAATTTTTTCTGCCTATCTATATGCATATGTGTGTGTGAAATTTTACATTTTTATCACTTCTAACCAACTGGTAGTAGAAGTACAAAATGTGCAATTGTCTATATATTTCAGCTCTCCTCTACATAACGCTGTCAAGTCTAACTCATTCTGAAAACGGAAGGTGCTCTGTCTCTACTAACCACCAAAACAAACCAAGGGTAGAGTGAATTGTGTGATTTTTTTTTTCTGGGTCCAGGTCACTTGAACCCAAAATCTGTCATCCAAGAATACCCTAAAAAGCCTGCGGTTGGGTGGGAGTGTAAAATGGTGCAATCTTTCCAGAAGGAAATTTGGCAAAATATATTAAAAGCCTTGAAAAATTATACCCTTTGAAACAGTAATGCCATTTCTAGGAATCTAAAGAGATAATAGGCAGGAGTTATTATAAATAAGAATATTCATTGAAGGCCTATTTATGTAGAGGTAAATTAGGTAACAACCTTAATGACAGTATGAGGGGGACTGGGCAGTAATTTAAAATAGTGTTTTCAAAGAATATTTAATTACATGAGAAAATGTGTTCAATATGTTCCTAAATGAATAAAAGCAGGAAGCAAAACTGAATATACAATATGATTCCAATTTAGAAAATAAAAAGGAAAATATACCAAATGTTAAGAGCAGCTATATGTGAATAGCAGAACTGGGTTTTAGATTTTTTAACCATGTGGGTATTTGTGTATGGTATGGTTTCCATTTTTTCTACCATGTGCATATATTACATTTCAAATTAAGAAGACAATGTTTGCCACTCAGAGTACTTGTACTCTCTGGAAGCCACGCAGAGTCAGTTAGACTGTCTACCAAAATTAAATTGAAATTGGGGTGTTCCCTCTCCTGTTGGCCTATCTGCCTTGCTAGTTGCTGAAATTTGGTTCTCTTTGATGACTATGCATTGAGAATCTCTCATGGAGTCTGTGGAAATAGTCTTTTTAGGAACACTGGTGAAGAACCGTGGCCTTGTCCTGGGAAGTGCATGCTTTCCTTCCAGACTGAACCTGCCACTTGGTCATGGCAAGGGCATCCAGTGTAGCACCAATAAGATAACTGTTAGAGCTCATGGTGAACACACACTTTGCAGCCATGCACAGTGGAGAGTTTGCCCTGGGCCACGTACTGTGCCCTAGGCACAGCCCTGCCATACGAGAGAACACAGTGATAAGCTTTCCACCAGGTAAATAGATATCTTTTATATTGTGCCCATATTATTTATGGGCATGATCAGCTCCTGACTGGAAAAGTGTCAATTTAGAATGTATTTGTCCTAGGTTCTGGCCCTCTCCTATGGCCCATATGGGCCACCATCTATGTTACCGGCAGTGGGTATTAGGATGCAAACTGCTACATTAAGTGTCAGCCCTATTAAAAGGAATATGAAATTAAGAGCCTTGAGCGAGTATTTTCTCCTCACTGCAAGCACCTGAAGGGCAGGGGCTGCCTCATTCACATGTGCTCCTCCCGGCATCCAGCATAAACCCTTGCACACAGTCAGTACTCAGTAAGTATTTTTAATTAATTGGATGATAAATGATACTTCTCAAAGAATTCTTTTTGGAGTTCATAATGGCCACTCTTGGTGTGTATATACGTGTGTGGAGAGCTATGACATCCCTTTTACTCTAATGGTCATGCAAGATGGAAAAAAGTAATAATGTCTTCCTTTTTCGAGAGTTTGCTGGGCCTCAGTTAAAAGGGAAGAAATAATTCCATCTCATTCTAAGGAAACTACAGTCTTTCAGTTCGAGAGATCAAAGTTGCATTAACTCTTGCAGTTACTGCCATTTGCCATTTACTATCATTTAGCGCTCTGGAAAAGGTAATCTACTAAATAGTACCCAAGTGGCCTGGCAATTTATTAAGTGAGCAATTTATTCTTTTCTCGCTAGTAAGATCAAACCATTCACCATTCAAATTCTTCACATTCCTCGGAGATAACAAGGTGGGAAAATATCCTTGTCTTACAGATGGGGAAACTAAGATTTAGCCTTGAATCAAATGAGCAGAAGGGGGAAAAAATTGACTTATTTAAACTTTTCAGAGCCCCAAGAAAAAACCTTCCCTTTTACCAAATCTTCATGAAATAAAAGCTGCTGTTGGGGCTTCAGCAATTGCGCCAGTCTGCAGCACTGAGCAACGGAGCATTGGTAGAGATGGGAGAGAAAATGGACCACTCAGCAATAAAGTGATAAAAAATAGTAAGTTATTAAGTCTCATGAGGCAACGAGAAGCTGAAAAGATTTAAAGATATTTATTCTTTGCTAGAACTTATCAAAAGTAAATATTTGAGCTGAAATCATGCTGATACTAAAACCAATCCGTTTTTAGAGTTTACCCACGCTTCCTGTTGTTCACATGAGGAGGGAGTGATTCCCGCCCCATCCCTCCCCGACCTCTGGTCAGCTTGAGGTCATGTGGCCTTTAAACCAACATGCCTCTCACTGCAAATTTTGAATGAGGTTGTTGGTGTCCTCGGAGCCATGACAGTAACAGAGCTCCTGGACGGCTTTACCATCCTGTCAAGTGCTCCCAGAGGCCCTCTTGCTTCACGAAAACGATAGCAGCAAGAACGACAGTATAAGTGCAATATATATATACACTACAATACTATATATATATATATACACAATACAATACAATATACTATTGTATACAATATAATACAATACATACGTAAAATATAATTCATAATGTACATTCTCATTTGATTACCGTGAAAAATCCTACAAGGTAGGTTTTACCATCACTATAATACACACGAAAAAAATGAGGCACAAAGAAATAACTGATGTGCCTGAGTCCACACAGTGAGTAAATGGTGGAGTTTGGTTTTAAACCCAGGCCTAGAAAATTCCAAACACGTATCTTTCTACATGGGATGGTGCCTCTGTGCTTTACTATACTGTGTGGACTTTTCTGGTGAAAATGTCCACTACAATTGAAGTCATGTCCCAGGACTTAAATTCCATTTAACCATACTCTTCAAAAAAGTAATAAAGTGCATTGTAGCAATTCTATGGGCTGTTACTGCCCAGAAACAGACGGGACTCCTCCAAAACTAACCAAACCTATATGTTCATTAAAATATTTCCAAAATGTGACTTAGGCTCACAACATGGCACAGCAAAACTGCTATTTTCTGAATGCCAAAATCATAAAATATGTTATTATTTTACCTCTATAAGGTCAGGGAACTATATCTCTAGCCCGTAGAAGAATTCCTAGCATATAATCTACACTCAATGAATACCGTGTTGAGGGTACAATTTTTTAAAGAAAATAGACAAAAACATTATGAAGATGTCTACAGTCTATGATTATACTCTTTAAATAACTTGGTTGCTGGTATTTATCAAAAAACTTAGCTTGAGGGGCCGGCCTGGTGGCGCAAGCGGTTAAGTGCGCGTGCTCCCCTGCGGCGGCCTGGGGTTCACTGGTTCAGATCCAGAGCGCCGCACCAACGCACCACTTGTCAAGCCATGCTGTGGCAGCGTCCCATATAAAGTAGAGGAAGATGGGCATGGATGTTAGCCCACGGCCAGTATTCCTCAGCAAAAAAAAAAAGAGGAGGATTGGCAGATATTAGCACAGGGCTGATTTCCACACAAAAAAACAAACAAACAAACAAACAAAACATGATAACGCTAATTTGTTTGCCTATTAAATTTAATTTTTCCCTCTTCAAAATATCTGTTTCATGCCTTCACTCTACTCAAATCCTCAACTAATATTCCCCTTCCTCCTCACTCTTAGATGATGCTTTTGCTACATGTTTCGTGGAAAAAATAAATGCAGTAAGTACTGCATATTTTCATTACCAATTCCAATAACCTACCTGCATCTGTAAGCACATATTCTATCTTTCCTTCTGTACAAATATAAGCAATGTCTCCACTCTTATCTAAGACCACCTGTTCTACTTGTGCTCTAAATCCAAGCTCCTTTTATTTTCAGAGTTTCAGTTTACATCCATTACTTTTCAACATTGCATCGTCAATTTTTTCCTCTCTAATTGATCATTCCCATAGACATACAAATATAGCTTAAAGTCAACTCTCTTTAAAAAAAAAAGGAAAGAATATCTTTCTTGAGCCCACTTATATCTCCATCCCTGTCCCATTTCTCTGCTTCCCATTGCAACAAACTTAATTTTTAAAAAATTGTCCATATTCACTGTCTCTAATTCTTAACCTCCCAAGGCACTGAATCTTTCCTATCACCCACTGAAGGAATCAGATCTTCAGTGGTCAACAATAACCTACTTTAAATACTGCTTTATCTAGGATTCAGTGATACCACACTTTCCTAATTTTCCTCCACCTTCACTGATCACTTCTTCTCAATCTGCTTTGCTGGCTTCCCCTCTTCTGCCAAATCTGTTGTGATAGGGTATCAAAGCTCTATTCTTGGTTCTCTCTTCTCTAACCACAACCTCTCAGATGATCCCACCCAGTTTCAAATGCCATCTATATGCTAATAAAACTCAATTTATATCCCATGTCAAGACCTCTCCTTGAGCTCTAAACTCCTAGATCCAACTGCCCACTTGACATCTCTCTTGGCTGTCCAGTAGGCATCTCAAACTTAACAGGGGCCAAATAGAACTACTATTGGTTTTTCCCAAAAATATACTTCTTACCCTCCCAGGCCTTTTTCATCTTGGTAAATGGCACTACCAGCTACCCACTTGCTCAGGTTCAAAACCTAGAAGTCAATCTTGACTTCTTTCTTACCCTCACCATACTTACATCCAATCTATCAGTAAGTCTTTTTGTCCTACCTTCTAAAATATATCTCAAATTTGACGAATTCTCAACAAGTCCATGACAACAATTGGTCCAAGCTACCTTGCCTGGACTGCTACAATGGTCTATTATTTTGTGCCTCTGCTATCACTCTTAAGTCTTTATGGTCCAGCCTCCACGAAGCAGTGAGTGAGTTATCAAAAGCACGATTCATATCACGTCCCTCAGCTCTCACCATCCCCATATAAATATATATACACACATACACCCTATCACTACCTGCTTGCCTCTGCTTAAATCCTTCCCATTCCTTCCATTATACTTAAATAAAATCAAAACATCACTATGGTCTACAGGACTCTACACTCTCTATGTGATCTGGTCCTTGCCTGCCTCCCTGATGTCATTTCCTCCCAATCTTCCCTTGGCTACTGCGTGAGTGCCACATTGGTATTCTTTATATACCCTGGAATCAGCCTCATGTCTATCTCAGTGTTCTTCCATTTGCTCTATCCTTTGCCTAGAATGCTTTCCACTAAACCCTTACAAGGCTGCCTTCCTCATAGTACTTGTCAGGATTTGAAATTATTTTCTTTATTTGTCTATGTTTATTGTCTTTCTCTCCAACTAGAACATAAGTTCTTTGAAGCCAGGAATGTTTTTCCTAGGGATTGCTGTGTTCCCAGGCCCTAGAATAGTGCCCAGCATCTAGATCTAGATGTCACAAAATAACAGTTTTTTGACTGGTCACAGGGAAAAAAATTGTGTCTATTTCAAAAGAAAATAAATGGTCTATTTCAATAAGGTTGTAAGATTAAAAACTATGATGAGGGTCCCGCCCGTGGCTTAGTGGTTAAGTTCGCATGCAACTCTGCATTGGCCCGGGGTTCACGGGTTTGGATCCGGGGTGCAGACCTACACTGCTCATCAAGCCATGTTGTGGCGGCAATCCACACACAAAAATAGAGGAAGATTGGCACAGATGTTAGCTCAAGGGTAGTCTTCCTCAAGCAAAAAGAGGAGGATTGGCAACGGATATTAGCTCAGGGCCAATCTTCCTCACCAAAAAAAAAAAAAAAGCTATGATGATAGTAGATGATTAACCAAGAGAAATCTGGGACGGAGATTGTTAGAGAAGAAAAAGAAGAGTGATTATGGTCATTGCAGATTATTAGTCTTGTTTGAATACAGTTGTATACAGAAAATATACTTCAGAGACGTACTGGGCCACATAAAACAATATGCCATGTTATTGAACTTAGACTCTTATAGGAGACACATAGGTAAAGAAATATATACACTTGAACATGGAGCTTTTGAAAAGTTCTATAGGTAAAAAAGGATCATTAGGAAAAGAATTGTGCCAGGCGTCGTTAGGAAAAGATTATAACCACACAAGTATCAGAGTCACCGTGGGAATATAGTGATCTGAAAGAAATTATAATTTTAAGACATATTAATAGGGATGTTACTTAGCTTGAAGTCATTCTCCAGTTTATCATTCACATATTTTAAGAAATCTCCAACTCTTTCCCTTCCTAAAATATCAGTAATGTAGAAGCCCCATGAGAGTCCCTGAAAAGGAGAAAGTTAACTTGACTTTAGTATTTGAACTGCAAAGTAGTGATCAATTAGTTTATTAATAATCAGATAATTGAGCAGGGATTCCTGAATAAAATGAAAAGGAGAAATAACCAGCAGGACAATTTTAAGAACCATCTCTCAGCTTTATAAACTAATCCTCCTCTAATGGCCCTTTTTAATGTAATTTATAGTTTCATCATTACCCTTTTTGTATTAGTAATTATTTCTAAAATACCAAAGAACCATCTTTTTCTCAAGGTCCTTCCCTCAGTCTGATTTACAACCCAGCTCAAGTTGGACTCTGTCTTTCTGAGGTTTGACATTTCAAAATATTTATTGCTCTTTTACATTAATGCCTTTCTCATGAATCTGAAGGTGACCGTTATTTCTTTCATCGTGTTGTAATTAAATGGATCAACTATTGCTTTATTATTTCCACTATTTGTCTGCACAGCACATTAAAACTTTCAGATTGGAAAGTGATATTGAGCATTGTGTGAACTATAACAAACAAATATTTCCAAAAATATAGGGTCCTCTTGATGCATCGCTAAAGGAGCTGTTCCAAGCGAAAGCACAAAATCTTTAATATTTTATTGATCAGATCTAAACCTTCTGCCCAAAGTGGCAATTAAATTTCAATTAAACTGACTGAAAGCATCATATTAAATTTCAGCACTTTACGAGCTATCAGATAATGCTGCAGGACAAATCTTTAGTATGATCGCACTCTTTTCAAATTATATTATCCTGTTCATTCACAATAAAAGTGACAGTTTTAGGTATACTTTCAATATTTCTTGAATATAAACCCCCTAATGAACACATTTTATTGCCTTTAAATCAATTATTATTGGATATTTTAATAAAGTGAATTGAGCACTTTGTTTTACACACTGCTTAGAAGTTATTATATTTTGCAGTCTGCACAGCAGAGAACTGAATCAGAGAGAGAGAGAAATGGTCAAATATCTGACAGTGTAGGAGAAATGGACTGAGCCATTTATAAGGAGGTGGGCTTCCTGTCTCACTCGATAACATTTCATGATACACGCTAATTAGCATCTGATTAATGGTTTTTTTCTTTTCGAAATTTAGGTCCAAGTACCAGAAGTAGCTCTTACCACAAGAAGATGTTAGAAATCATAAAACCATACACGAATATAATCTTATGTATATTATACTTTGGAAATTAGGGACTCTAGGTCTTTATTTGATTCCATCTCCATTGTCTTTTGAATTTGTGATTTGTAATACATATCTGAGTTTTTCAGAACAAAGTTCACATTAAATGTGGACCAAGATTGTGCTCATCTGAATGATATAAATTGAACCCTGAGGCATTTGGTTCTTCACTTTGGCCAGCCTTGTGAATAACACAGACTCCAGACTTAAGCATACAGTCAAGGTGATCAGTATTGATTAACAACATGGCCAAAACGAACGTTTCAGTTCTGGGCTGTTCGGATCACTCATCTCAGACTTGAGACATCACCTCATATTCACTTCATGCAAAGCTCAATGTGCTCGTCCCATTTCATGCACATATGTACACCATTTACACGCAAACTGGACAAACATTGCATAAAAGAGTGCTTGGAGAGAGAAAACTAAGCAAGAGAATGCTTTCTACTTTGAAAGAACCTAGCCACATATAAGGATTTTGCCCTGCTTTGTGAATACAAAGATGCCTTTATTGCTGAAATTGAAAGGATGCTGTAATAACCTCAGTATAATTCATTGGAGTGGATTAAATTAAAATTTAGATGAAAATCATGATTTCTTAGAGAAATGATTCAATTAGATTATGGTTCCTGAATTTGAGTAATTGAGTCTCAAGGCGACAAGAGACTTTAACAAGTCATTAAAACTATCCCTCTGTGTGAAACTGGATTGAGAGACCAACAGCAAAGCTGTTCATGGATGTGGCATCGATCTATAAGCGTGGAAAAACATCATTTCAATAAATGTGGGGCCAGTAAACTTTGGCTTCCATATGGAAGTAAACTACAAAATGCCCAGCTCCTGCTGAAGTAGGCTGCACCTCCAAGTCACAATTGTAAGAATATTCCTTCCTGGCACTGTTCTTTCTGTTGAGCATAGTCCATATCAGCTGAAATTAGGCAGATACAGTCAGCAATTTACTGTTTTCTGGGATGAGGGGTATAGGATCTGCTTCCCAACAACAACAACAATTGTCGTTTAAAAATAAAAAGGTAATACTAGCAATTTAAAAAGTGGGAAGGGCTTTGCCCGACTATTTCGGAATATGGATTCTGCTTCAAACGGTTGAAGTGAATTGAGACACTTGTCTCTATACAATTCTTATTAAGACAAAATCAGATTTTCCTTCACTCATACTTTGAAATGATCCAAAGAAATGTTGTGCCAAGCAAGACTCTCCCCGCTCCGCCACAATGTCATTCCTTACAGACCACAAATACAGGAATGGGAACTGTTAAAAACACGTTCTAACTTGAAATAACACTCTCTATCAGCAAATCCCTATATACATAACTGAGGCCTTAATTATAGCTTCAGTCTATTCATTTGGGCACTGCTTTTACATAAGCAGAGACAGTTAACAACAGACAATCCTGAAAATGTTCACTACCGTATCTAAATGAGTTGGTGCTTTTTACACGTTGGCAAAGTGGTGGTGTAATATGTGGTGTGGGGAGGAGGTAATTTCTGTTTGGACATTTTTTTAAAAAATAGCCATAGCAGGAAATATATTTCCCAATAAGGGTTGAACTCTTCAAAGTTGAAAACCTGGGGTCCTGCCCACCTGGACTTCCTCAGGTGCAGCTGATTGAACGACGGAAGCCAAGATTACCTTCCTAACCACTCTCCTGCCCTCAGCCGGGGCCTCTGGGATTCTCTCTCCCAGAGGTCTTCAAAGTGTTCAGAGTGAGCCGCTGAGGTGAGAGAACACACTAAAAATTATACTTATATTTATTTTTATCTAAAAATAAGGAGGAAATTAATCTTTATTAAAACTCAATGTACAGTTTGACACAGAGAACCTCACTCAGCCACCTGTCACTTACAGTGTAAGAGGTAGACGGAGCAAAGGGGCAGTGCCGCAGGGGCAGGGAAGGGCCCTCCTGCATGCATTTGCTCCCAGCCCATCCCAGCACATATTATCTACATCTACCCAGGTAGACAGATGTCTGGGTCATGTTATCTAGTTTAACTAAACTTAACCCTCACGAGACGGCCATATGGCTTCAAAGATTCCTGCAGAGAAACTGTGGTAATGCAAGCACATGTAGGTTCTTCTCTTATTCCTAATCGAACACTTCATGATTTATACTACAAGTTAAAAAGTAATGATGGCCTAAATAGGTCTAACAAAAATTCAGACAAAAACATTTAAAATTATCACGAAGAGAATTTGAAATATAGATTTACATCCATAACTGCTAATAATGACTTTCACTCTACCTATGCAACAAATATTTCTTGACCATTTACAATAGGCTAAGCAGTATTCTAGGCCCAGGAGATGACATCAGACAAATGGACAGATCCCTGCACTCATGGGGAAGAGAGGTGAGATGTGTAATAAACTAAATAAGTAAATTATATAGAGTACTCAAGGGTAGAAAGAGAAAAATGAGGGAGGGAAGAGAGTTGGGGAATGCCAGGGAAGGGTTTATAATTTTAAATAAGATGATCAGGGAGGGGCTCATTGAGATGATGATATTTGATAAAAATGATGCAACAATGATCAGCAAGATGTATCAAAACTAAACAACCACTACATGAAAACAACCATCTACAATTTGAAAGCAATGGCATGGACGTCATTTAAAAAAATGAAATACTCTTTTAAAAATTTTTAAAAATCATTTCAAAATTAAGTCATTCTTTTAAACCTTTAATTTTGTGTATGTTTTTAAAATAAACATAGTATATTAGTACAGTGGAAGCTGTATAATGTTTATAAATATATAAATATTCATATATTAGAAATTAGTTCTCCAAAAATCTTTACTGATGGCGTGTATGATGAAACAATTTGCGGAGTACTCCTCTCAACTAAAACCAAAGTAATTCTTCTAAAATACAAATGTGATCACCCTTTTGCTTAGTTAAAGCGCTTTCATAGTTTCTGGTTGCCCTAAAGAATATATCCAGACTCTAGGCTCTTGGGACCCTACATGACCTGGTTGCTCTCTCCACCCCACCTCAGCCTACTTTCCAGTGAGACTGAACTTCTCCCAGTTCCTAGAGTACACCATGCTCTCTCTCACCTCCTGGTTTTCACACACTCTATTCCTTCAATTGAGAATACTCGTTCAGGGACCACCCTCACTTTCCAGGGCCTTCTTCACTTTTCACCTGGCCAACTGCTCCTTGTCCTTCACGTTGTGAGTCACTTCAGAAGTCACTTCCTCCAGGAGGCCTTCTCTAACTCATCAAGCCCAGCTTAGTTGCCCTTGTAAATTATCATCCCACCACATATTTATTCCAGCTACCCTGTGAGCATTGGGAGGGCATGGACTTGGTCTGGGTCTCTGTTCTAACCTCAGAGCCCAATCCAGTGATGCAATAATAGGTATTTCACATGCATTTGTTAAATGAGTAAATAAATAAACAAATCGATGTAGCTACCACATATTTAAGTATTGCTACCAATTTCGTAGCTTCTGTCCACACTCATAGAGTTCAGAGCTCAGTTGATTGTGCTCTTTTGACAGTCTCTCTACATATCATTTTAACAGAATATTTTACCCTGGATTTCAATTATTTTCACGTTGGATTGTGTGATCCCTGGTAGGATTTGACAAGCCCATAGTGCTTTGGATTGTGCCTGACATATGGTGAACACTCTAAAAATATTTACCATATGAATTTCCTTGAGAATGTAAGATACAGTCCTCGATTAGCGCATATATATGTTCATTGATGATTAATTTTCACAAGTCACAGTGTCTTATAAATAAGCTCTGGAATTTTATTTTGGACTACTGTGAAGGTTACTTCTCATTCAAATCATAAACTTGAAATAGTTATTTTTTAATATTTTTAAATGAATTTTACAGTCACACCATAAATAATGGGATGATTATAAAGTAATAATAATGTACCATATCTGTGTAATGTTTTATATGTACTGTGAGTGTGTGTGTGTGTGTTTGTGTGTGTGTGCCTAGATGAGTTTTCCTCATGTAACCAAAGGCCGTCCTTACCTTTCTGATACCTGGAGGAGGAACCTGAGGTTCCACAAGTTTCCACCTTATTTATGATCTGTTCATTATGAAGATACATAAGAGAGTAAATGTGACTATAAGGAACGAGACATTCCTCCTTAAGAAAGACTGATTACACCCCCCTACTAAATGATGTAGGTCTTAACTCTTCCCAGTTGCAAAAATCTCCTAACTGCACAGACCTTGGAGCAGCAAAATGACATAACAGAAGACAAATGTTAAGAGCAGACATACCTGGACTGACTCTTGTAGTAGTCATGCAACATTCTTTCCATGGAATACTCTAGATTTTTTTCTTCACTTTTTTCCTAAAAGAAACACCAATTTTTGTTGGATATTTAGAGGAAACTCCTAGCTTTAGCCAGAAAAAAAATCAAATCTATGAATGTAAATATAGGAAGAGATGCTGTTTGTTTATAAGGACACAGTCTTGGCATTTAAGCAGACAGTCCACAATCTGAGCTGTATGTTGTGTTGATAAAGTGCATGGTGTTTGAGAGAGCATTTTTTTCCATGATTCAGTATATTTGGTTTACTCTTAGCTATAAACACCTTTTTCATACAAATCTGCCTTTCCTTCTAAGACATGCATATGTAAGCAATCTTGACAAACTGATCAAGACAAGCTGCTAATAAATTGATTTGATAGCTATTCTTTGCACATCCTGCATCTCCTAAATATATAAAGACTAATTTTTATTGCATTTTAAGGGAGTAATTCGGCAAGTTTTTATGCTTGTGTTTTATTTAACTACAGTGAAAGCCTTCAGAAAAGGCTCTATGTAAGAGATATAAGTAGATGGGGAAAGACAGGGAGGGAGAGGAGATGGGAGGTAAAGGGGCTTGCTGTGCTCAGAAAGTGCTTCGAATTTCATTGAATCCTTACAATTCATTCTCAAGTACAGTAGCTCTGTTGTGTGAGCAAATCTCTTTACCTAGACCATAATAATTGAACTTTTACAGATTTCTCAAGTACATTGAAACTGCTGCTAAATCAGAAAGGGTGAACTGAAGCCTGCTCCCCTATACCACACTTACTCATCTCCAATGTTATGCTGGATTTATTTTTGACACTAAGAAAAGAACCATGAATTTTTGTCAACTGCAGCATGGGAATTTACATTTGTTCTATAAAATGCACTGAAAGGACCAGCCTGCTCTCTGAGAATGGGAAATGTAATCTATCGAACTCTCAATAAACTTGAGAATATATATCTGGTTAAACCCATCTAAAATGAGATGCAGTCCTGGCAATATGGTGGGCTCAGAAAGGCTGGCAATAAAAGTAGATATACAGTATCTGACATAAGATTGTTTCAAGCTTAATTTCAGTAAAGTAATAATGTCAGGAAAAGAAACGCTCCGTGATACACAGATTGATACCATTAGATAGAAACTACGCAATGCCTTATGCACACAACCATTTTTGACTTGATATTATGAGTAAAGAATAGAGCAGTATTCAATGTGCCAGCTCCAGATTTGCAGTCATAAAAGTTGACCAGGATAGTGGTCAGGGAAAGGGATAAAATATGGCAAATATATTCTTCTATAAAGAAAACTAGATAGGATTATATTGTTCTAAAATATGTTCTGTGTAAATACCCTCCACAGTTTGCCCTGGGTAGCAAGTAATTGTCCACATTCGATGAGGAGGAGCCTTCAAACACAGAATATTAAACAAAGGATGCATATGTATCATCGTCAAAAGAAACAAAAGCGCCTTGGTGGCACTTCTAGCCTCAACGGCAGAGATGCATGAAATAATTGGTGAAAGGCGATGGATATCTTGAGAAACCCAAGCAATGAAAGCCCGGTTCCATTTATTTTTCTCTTAAATTGTTTTTTCCAGTCAATAAATAATCATATCCTACTTCCAGGAGAACATACATGGTTGCCACACTTAGCAGGTTTCATTTGTGGGCTCCCACCTCTATTCAGGATTCCAAGTGTCAGGTCTGCCTTTGGTTTTCATCTTAACAAATGTCAAGTGCATTTTGTCTTCAAAAACAATGGTGTTTCTGGTTTTGCTTGTCCTATATGAATGATCACTCCCTACTCTCCTTCTTCTTTTGGAGAAGACATTATAGCAAGTTCAGGTACCGATCAAGTTTGTGAAAAATGAAGTGGAGCATGCCCAGAAAGGGAAAAACACACATAGAAATACACACTCCACTGCCCCCTCCCATAAACATACACGCATACATTTCATACGTAAACATGGCTAGATGCCCTAACAAAGAGATTACTTGGACATATATCCTTACAAACAAGGAAAGAAGTAAATAACCCATAAAGAATTGCCCTTTATAATTTTGGAAAATATTATGGCAAGCTTAAATCAATAGCTAATGCCACAATTAAAAATTATTTCTAAATCTATTTTGTTATATATTTAGCATGCTCCTGATTATACTGTGAAATGAACAGGAGAGAGAAATTAAATTTTTTCTTTCACCTCTGAAATAATGAAAAGATTACTGACAAATCAATATTGTTGCTATTAATAGTTGCATCCTTAAGCCATTTTGGGGGAAACATTATGCTTTCCTCCATTTGTATACCATGTCTGTCCTCTGTCATTCCCTTTCTCTTTAATCTTGTTTGAGTGTACAGCTCACTCGTCCTTATTTTATTGACTCAATCACAGGCGCACTGTCACTTTTTATAAAATGGTCACTGCAGAATCACATCAAGCAAATTTTTGATTCTGCAGTCAGTAATTTAGTGCCTTTATGGAATTGCAATTTCAGGGCTCACTGCTTGTTTTTCTAAAATGTACTTTAGGAATTAGTTACTCCAGCCACAAATCAGTTGAATTTATGCACAGTTGTAATACAGTTTATGGCCTCATGGTACATTGCTTCAAAAACAGCAGATGTGAAATTATGATAAATATAATGAGTGTTTTTTTGCTTGATCTAGTGGAGTAGAGAAGGATCTGGAGCGTGTTTACCTATCCCATACAGTACATTTAATGTCTTAGTCAGGAGCCCTGACAATGGCTGATTAATGTCCTCATCTCCTTTATTAAAGATAAGAGTAGGACTGCAGTCAGGAGATAGAAAGCACACCATAAATCTTCGTAAAATGAGCAGTCAAATAATCACTCATCAGAAATAAAATCTACATACATTAACACTAACACTCAGCCTTCCACGCACGCTCCCATAAAAGCAAGAAGAGATGGCAGTCCCGAAGTTTTAATTTGAACGAGTTCTTTAAGTTGAACATTACCAACCCTGTAACCTGGATGCAAAAGCTGGCATTTAAAAGCACATGTGAAAGGAGCAGATGCCTCATCATTACATTAAGAGCATGAAGCAGGCAACAATTAAGCGATTCACTGGAAAGACATAATGCTGATCTATGCTAGCAATTAATCACAGAATACATTAGACAATGATGGGTGACCTACAAATTTTTGACAAAATAATTTTTCATCATGTTGGCGATTTCTTAGCCTAATATGCCTGCAAGGCACAGAGTCAAAACCTGTCATTTATTCCATCGCTCCTTGACAGGCGGCAACCTGTCTTCCAGACAAAATGAACATTATCTGTGCTCACTAGACATTTAGTGCAGGGCTTAGCTTATGACTAATGATAATCGGCAGACAGAAATGTTAGAGTCTGAAATAATGTTCTCTTTGTTAAAGAAATTTCTTGAGGTAGAATTTTTTTTTCCAAAAGATGTATAAAGATAAAAAGTGTTTTTTATCTGGGTTTTAATGCAACTCCAAGAACCAATATTTCCCTTCTACCAAAATAAACAGAAGGATGTAAAAATTTTTTAAATTAACATCTCATTTGAATACCGACTCTTGCCTGCAAATTTCTTATGTGGTTGGAAACTGAGATACGAAAGGAAGCTCAGGGGATAGAGCCTTAAACAGGAAAATATGGGCAAGCTGTTTGTGTTCCAGGTTTTATTTTGAATCTGGTGGCAGTAAGTTTGAAACATCATGAACGCGTGTGCTGCAGAATATAAATAAATGGAGACCGTGGTGAGAAATGTACTCCTCCACTCCTCTTCCTCTTGGTTTCCATCCGTCACCAGCTTCCTCAAAGCCTGAGACAACCTAAAGCATATTTGAGGAAACCGATTTTGAGGGACAGAAATGCACAAGATTGCAAATTTATTACATGGATTTAAAATTCCACAAGCAAGTCCTTTATCTTGTACTTATAATTAATATAATTGTTTTATGCGCTTTGGATGAAGAGATATGGATTTTTTTGGTTATTTTTCTTGTGCGTTACATGTGCAAAATGCCATCTTAGAGGTGGATTTTTCTTTGGACTCAGGCACCAAATTCCTATTAGCCTTAATGGGACTTACACATGCACATTGATAGGAGAATATACCCCTTAGGCTGGAAATTTAAAAGAACGAATGGCAAGGACATCAAAATAGTAAAGTCTAATTTAGATGATCCATAAGCCTACACAACTACTTTCCTGAGAAGGCAAACAAATGTTATGCCTTATGATGTTTCTGATTGTTTTGATAGCCCTGTAAATACATCCTCTAGACTCATTACTTAAGGGGAAAGCCTGTTTTTATCAAGCAATGAAATTTTTGACCACACACATTTGGTTTGAATCATATTTTTTTCAGTTTCACATAACGCATCATTGCAAGTTAGAGGTACTTGGTTGTTTCCATCACACCATCCTGCTTTTTACAGATCGTATGTCATTCTTTTCCCAAAGATGAAAGGGAAGAGGAAAATCCAAAGGCTTTTGAACCCAAATCATAGATATTCTGTTAGATTTGCTCCAAATTCCTTCCAGAAAGAATCTGATTGGTGCATAGTCCAAAGAAGTCCACGTACTTCTGAGGAGATGGCTGCTGACGTTCCATAAATCACATGAGTTTGTTTTATCAGTAAACAAGGCCAGATAAATAGTCATCTACCTGGCAAAAGTGGGGCTCGTTCTCTTATTGTTCAAAACAATTCAGCGAAGGATGCTGAGAAAATTACCCTTCCCTCTCTAAACACAACCAGAGTTTCCAGTTCAAGGATCTGGGTATACTGAGTATGAAAGCTAATATTTAAATGTCTGTCTAATCTCAGGATAACAAACAACTTTAGCCTTCAGCAATCACAAATCCCTCATTTTCTGGGCTGTCACTTTATCTCTTGGAAAACAAATATGAAAAAATTGTCACCTTTTTTCCCCATCACTGGGCCTCTTTTTCTGCCACTTATGTATTCATTCATCAGTACCCAGAGGCTCCTAAATGAGGGCAGTGAGAACTTGAGTGTTGTAACAAGTCTCCTCCAGGAGGTTACAACTATCGCCAGTTACTATCTGGGTTAGAATTGCTGCTTCCCTGCCAGGGTGAAGCTAGTTCTCTGTCTGTTATTCCTATTTCCATATGGAAACTTCCAGAAAATCCTTTGTGTTATTCAAAGCTGTGATATTTTACCTCAATAAAAATACGAGTGAGAGATATGGGCCTGTACAGTCAAATGGCCATTTGATACAAGTCACCCATTAAATGTCATAACAGTGTAAATTAAATTTGAGAAAAATAAATTAGTATATTAAAATTTAGATGGCGGACAGCCTGGCTTAGAGCCAAGGAACTAGAGCTCTGTGCACGCTCATTCCAATTCTGGAAATAGCTTCCTTTGTGAGCTTGACCTCACTTCTACTCACGACCTCACTTCTACTCACTTCTACTTCTTCCAGCTCTTAGTACGTCTCTCCCTTCCCCTCATCTGCCCCTTCTCCCTCTATGTCAGCCCATGTTTCTCCATATGTAAGATAGAGACAGAAGAAGGAACAAACACTGATGCAAACATCTGATGTCTCGATCAAAATCATAGCAGACTGGCCCAAGAAGATAAGGTCGAAAACACGTAGAAGAAAATAACTATTGGGTGAATTTTACGAGCATGGAAATGATGACGCTGCACATGGGATCGATGACTTCGTTTCTGTTTTCAAACCCACACTTTACTAAATAATGAAGATTCAGGAATTATTTTTAAGTCGTGCCTTCCATTTTCTGTGTTTTCCTGAAGTTCATAGGATGGTAGTGAAAACACTGAGTAGGAGGCCAAAGTCGTAACATCACTGTACGTTTGAATAGAGGGGACTTAGAAACCATCCATCGCATGCCTGAATTCCCCTCTGCAACATTCATATGCAATGGCTGTGTTTGCCCTTATTCTTCTCTGGTGAAGTGAAATTTACCTTGAGTGAGACATTCTTCCCACAGGAATATAAAACAATTAATAATAATAGTTACCATTCATTTAACATTTACTGCATACCAAACATTGAGATAAGACCTTGACATTGATACTCTCGTTTAAATCCATTTGAAGTATTATACACCTATTTTAAGGATGAAGTAATGAAGACAGAGCTTAGGAAACTTCCACAAGGACACAGAGCTGCTTAGTTCTGTCTGATTCTAAAGACTGTGCTCCTATCCATTATAGGATACCACTTCCTTGAAATATATACAGATTTTGTTTATAAACTGATTCCATACAGTTATCATAATCACTTCCTCACTGCCTGTTCTAGTCTTTCTCTTCCAAGAGACATTTTTAGTCTAATTTAACATTTCAACTTGTCTGGGCTATTTCTCATGTGACTTTGCTTTGATTGCCCTCAATGTCCTTCTTACTTTCCCCTAGGTATTCTTTTAAATTGTGGCACCTAGAACAAAATGTAATAATTTTTATGAGGTCTGGCCACTTTTTCTGGAAACTATAGTACTTTTATTTATATGCCTTAAGATGAAATTAGCTTTGGTCTTAGGTTGTATATTGGAATGACTATATATTGTATCACTCAGTTGATGCATGAATATTGCATCTCATAAGAGAACAAACTGCATTTCATATAACTATGATGCATCTCTGCTGGATTTCCATCTGTCTCATCATCAGTGGGATATGGAACCCTCACTAGGCTTCAGCTTTCTCATTTATGAAAGGAGCTTGTTGATTGCTTTTCCTCCAAGATCTATTCCAGTTAAAATATTATTTTCTTCTTCAATGCATATGCCAGTAAATTCTCAAATATGCCTTTGATGTCTCTCCCTCATCCACCATATGTAGGCCCTCATTTCTTCTGTACGTACACACGCTTTCTCCTCTCTGAATTCAGTCACATGGCTTTAAATATCATCCATAAGTCAGACTTTTAACATCCGGCCGCCTATCTGACATTTCCACGTAGATATCTAATAGTCATACCAAACACATGTCCCCAAAAGTAAAGCTTCCTCCAAGCCTGCTCTTCCCTCCTCTTCTCATTCAATGAAGAGCACTGCCATCTCCCCAGCAACTCAAGCTAAAAACTAGGAGTTATCCTTGATTTCTACATTTCATTCACCCTCAGCATCCAATTTTTCATCTAGCCTTGATGATTCTGCTCTAGAACATATTTCACATGCACACAATTCTACCTCCACTATTCCCAGCATAGGCCAAATCTCGGACTAATGTGATGACATCCTAACCAGTCACCCTTCTGTTCTCTTCTTTGACCCATTCTCCACACAATAGTCATCATAT